>NC_081535.1:225943-250943 GCF_030273125.1 Centropristis striata
CTCGTCTGTACATGGTGACGTGGACATGTTGGGTTTGGGAGGCGCGAGGAGCACAAAGGGAGGTGTGTGCTGCCGGGCCTGCTGGGGGTATCATGTTGTCGTTACACAGATTGTAAATGTGCTACAGGATTAGTGTCCTACTGGTCTGCAGGAGCCAGACCAGCCTCATGGCATATTCTAATCTGTTTCTCTCTCTAATTATAGTCTGGTCAAACGTGAAACCAAAGCCCTTGTTTTTCTCTGTTTTTCCCTGCAGCACCAGCTGAGCGCTGTGGCCCCCGCAGGCCCAGCGTGGCCCCTCCAGCCTCCAGTTTCAGAGCGCTGGCTGATGTTATGACTAGCAGGGGTCAAGCGTCTCCACGGTATCAAGTCCTCAGCCCGGCAGCACCGTGGCCAGCCTGTTTGTCTTTACTAAGCCTTCAATGTAGGTTCAACCTGGCCGGGGTCAGCGGCTGTCAATCAAACTGGACCCAGAAGAAACGGTTCAGATTAGTCAGGATTAAGAAGAGTTTGTAACACTTTTAAAGCTGGACACTTGTATTCAGATAGATGGGTATCAGCAGCGTGAGAATCAGGCTTCAGAGCAGTAAAATCCAATCATTTCATGTACATTTTGGCCTCCAAAAGGAAGATTTATTCTCTCAACATGTTAGATTTTGTTGTAAGTTTGATAATGTTGTTTTTCTAGTTATTGAGACGACTTTCTGCTAAAGAGCTAGTTGGCAGTGAGTGTGGGGGATTATCCAGCTGATCTGGACATTATCACACTACTGAATGAGCGTTAATCAGCAGTTATAATCCCAGTAGTATGGATTTAGTATTGGTTCTCCACCTTCTATGCAGGTCCACTAGGTTGTTCTCAGCCCATTCACTGGCTGCTGACTGTTTCCTTACATTTCAGTTTATTCAGGTTTAGGCTACAAAAGTACTTCACTAAGTTAGTAAAAAAAGTGTCTGGTTAGGCGTTATAAAACAAAGTTTAAAAAAGCAAAATAGATGCAAAACTGAAGCAGTTTGGAGGAGCACGTTCACCCTCTGGAGTCACCAATCACACCAACATTATCTAATCACATGACTTCTTCATGATGTCATGGCGTTAAAACCAAGCAGTGTGTTTCCATCAACTTCCCTCTAAAGTTCTGGCTGTAAACTCCATGAGGCCAGTTTCAGTTTGATGATGATAGAACAAGTAAAACAAGATCAAATATATTTAGAACTAGATGTTCTCCTCATTTTACCTCTTATGTGCAACTTGTGTCCACATTTACAACATTTTGTGTTTCTTTGTGTGTTATGTTGATCCAGTAAGTCAAAGTGAAAAAATGATTATCAGGTCATAAAGGTGATGTTGTGCTGATTGGTTATGTAGAAACCTGAGGCAGTGAAGCTAAGTTCTCTTGTTTCCTTCCTTCCTTCTGCAGTGGTGTCATTAATAACTACAGTGGCCACTAGAGGGCGCTGCCAACTACACCTGTTGATGGAGCTGATAACAACCTGCAGCAAGCCGACCAGCAGGTAGAGGAGCCACACAATCAGTCACCTTTCAATGAAAGCTGCTTTAACATTTAATTATAACTCTTAAGTTCTTTGTGCACCACAAACCACACACAACATTCACAATATTTATAGATGTGATTTTCTTGCTGAACTAATTGATGCATGGCAATGGATTTTTTTATTGAGCCAATAAAACCCACATAATTACACTTACAAATACTTTCATAATGCAACATATAAATCACATTTCGACAGTGCCGTGTGACAACAAATATGGCAGAATGACAACAGCAAAGTTAGAAAATCTGCTTCAGCCCTCAACATTACCACACTGCTGGTTAAAAGCTGCATTTAAACTTTATTTTGGCCATGAATCTGGTCCAAAACTTCCAGCCACAAAGACTAAAACTGACAAATTACTACAGGACGCAAAAACACTATGAACAACATCTTCTCTCAGTAATTACAAGAGAAGATTCTGCAGACGGGCAGCCGGGACCTGGAGGTGAAGAATCCTGTCTGCAGAAGTAGTTTGGGCCGATCACTTTCTCTTCCTGCCTTGAACACATATTTTCCCGTCTATCTCTTTATGATGGCTCCACCAGAGATCTGGATCTGGATGAAGATCTGAACGAGGGTCAAATGTGGCCAAACATATGCTGCAAAGATGCTGCGAACAACCTAAATCTAAAATATGGACTGTAGGTGTTTGTTACAAAAAAACAATAAAATGCACAGTGAGAGCTCCAGATGATCCAGATGTTCTCCAGATGGAGGCTATAAGAGGTTTCTGAGTGGCAGAAATGAAATATTGATAAGACAAAGAGCCATAAACACACAGCCTGACTCAAGATGTGCTGGAAAAGATGACATTTCATCTCTCTATATCTTCTTGTTTCTTCTTTTGAGGAGATCTGTGGACCCAGAGACCCTCAGAGACCCTCAGAGACCCCCAGAGACCCTCAGAGACCCCCCCCTACAGGCTGGACTACAGCGTGAGAAACCTTCATTCATCTACCGAGCTATAAACCGCCGGCAGGTTTCCCAATCAGCATCGCAGCTTTCTTCATTTTCATTACCAGAAGATTTATTCATCTGTTTTTCTAAATGGCTTGGTAGTTACAGGCTGTTTAGTGAGTCATTAAGCCTTCAGGGGGCCGGGCCAGGACCAGGGCCAGGACCAGGTCCAGGGCTAGGGCCAGGGCCAGGGCCAGGGCCAGGGCCAGGTCCAGGTCCAGATCCAGGGCCAGGGCTAGGCCAGGTCCAGGGCCAGGTCCTGGTCTAGGTCAACTGGTGTGTTTTCCTCCTGGCGCTGGTGAGCAGCAGGACTCGAGCATCAGAGCCAGAATAAGAGCACGGGTCAGCACTTCTAATGTGTCATAATGAGCCATTAACAAATAAAAGCACCTAAATCCATTTGTCTTGGGGATTAATGATCCCTGATTGGCTGAATTACTCATGGCCAGTTGGAGGGGCTTATCAATGAATCAGTAACTGGAGCTCTTAACAAAGCACACATCCATGCATAATCCCTCTTTTCACTCAGCTCCCCCTTGTTTTCTCTCTTTATCCCCTTCTGTTGTGGGATTGTCTGTTGGCTCAGGTGAGGGAGGCGCAGCCAGCAGAGAGGAGCAGAGGGAGGAACCACAAGAACTATGGGAGGAGAGGAAGAGGAGAGAAGAATAGAGGAGAGGAAGAGGAGAATGTAGAAGACGAGATAAGGAACTGAAAAGGCCGTATAGAGAGGAAGAGTTCAGCCGACTCGTATTCAGGTAGTAAATAAAATAACTTGACTCTTTTGCTTAGTAAGTAAATTTTCATGCAAAAATTGGCAGAAAATGTCTGTTTTCAGAATCCTGCTTTTCTTTGTTTTGTATCATTAAAAGACATTAAAAGACATCAACTTTGACTTTGATGAACTATGATGGGCACTCACTTTTTTGGACTTTATACACTGTAAAAAAAATCTGTTTCATTCAATTCTAAATCATCAAGTGCTATAAACTCTGAGCTACTAAATAGACTCTGACTAAAGATGTTGGAGAACTTTACCTCCATTAGCTCTGAATTAACATCAGATTAATTAACATCAGATTAATTAACATCAGATTAATTAACATCAGATTAATTAACATCATCTCTACAGAAAACATCAAGTCTGCCTTAGAAACACTGAAACAAAAGAGAAAACCAGAGAGTAAAGGAGAGAATAATGGAGGAGGAAACTTCTGAACACAGTTAGGTCACCACACACACACACACACACACAGACACACACACACACACACACGCACACTCACACACAGACACACACACACACTCACACACACACTCACACACACTCACACACTCACAGACCACAGGCTAACCTCATGCTGTTTCTATATCAAGTCCTTCAATTTACTCCTCCACAAACCCACAACACAGCCTGCACCTCCTCCTCTCCTCCTCTAGGGGGAGGTCTTTCTGGGGCCACAGAGGGGAGGGGGGGCCAGGTCATGTGACGTCCTGTGGCCCTCGGGGCTGGGAGGACCCCCCCCCCCCTCCACCTGTCCCATCAGTCAGAGCTGGCCGGAGGGACTCAAAGCCATTATTACTGAGTCGGCTAATTACACACACACACACACACACACACACACACACACACACACACACACACACACACATCTGTCCGTGGACTCACAAACACAGCGAGCGTATTTAAACACTGATCGTGTGTTGGGAGGGGGGAGGGGGGGTGTAGGGGCGTCGACAGCAGAGAGAAACATGGAGGCTGTAAACTAGAGACAGTCTCTGGTTCTACTGGGAACAAAACCAGCAGAACAATCAACCTCAGAGTGGAAACACATTGAGAGAGAGAGAGAGGGAGAGAGAGAGAGAGAGGGAGAGAGAGAGAGAGAGAGAGAGAGAGGGAGAGAGAGAGAGAGAGAGAGAGAGAGAGAGAGAGAGACAGAGTGTTGGTGGATCCGGACTGATCCCGGAGTCCTTCAGTGCAGCTGCAGCCAGCTGTGTGCCAGGAGACGCTCCATGTATGTATATCGTATATGTATATATATATATATGTATAATATATATGTAGGGATGGGTTCCTTTCACATTTGAACCGATACGGTACCGATTCCCCGGTACCGATACCCGGTACCGGGGAATCGGTACCAGTACTTTTGCATTTGTTTATGTGGTAATAAATGTTAATTTGTTTAATATTAAAATCATTTTTTTTCAATTCAACATATTTATTTCTCAAAATAATATAAACTTTAAAAAATATATCAAAACAATATAAAATCCAGGATGAGCATTGCTTTATTGTTGAGTGAACGTGCATTTTGTAACATGAAGGTTGCAGCATTATCAAAGAATGCAGAGGAGCTCTCAGGTGGCAAAGCACGGAGGAGAAAAGAAAAAAAAAGGTTGCAAGTGCACGTGTGATTTGTTGTGATGACGTCGTAGCTGTGGGCGGAGCACCGGTCAGACAGTATTGTGGGCGTGGCATGGTTGGAATAAACAAAGTTGAGTCGGGCTAAATCCGAGGGATTTAATTTCAGCGAGGCAGTTTGGAGTAAAGTGGCAGGTAATATTCCTGAGTTGAAGAGCGGAGTATTAGCGGAGGACCAGAGATGCAGCAGCTAGCTGCTAATGACTGGTCTACAGAAGAATGGAGAGAGCAAACGGAGTAAGGAAGGTCTAATCTGGAGGCAGACGAAGGCCAAGCCCGGGTAGAGACATTGGAGAGATAGCAGCTGGCGGCTAGCAGGCCTAGAGCCGGCTGTTCGTCTCTGCGCCGGGGCGGAAGAGGGCAGCAGCTAGTGGCCGCGGTGAGCAGACAGGACCAGACGAGGAGGTAAATGAAAAAATAAAAAATAGTGCGATCGTCAGCACGCTTGTTAATCAAAGACGTTAAATGAAAACAGGTTGAAATCAATGATCAGTTTAAAGTTAACGCCGTTTAGGTACCGAAACATGGTACCGTTTGATTTTACATGAATCGGTACTCGGTAGTACCGACGGAATTCGGTCGGTACCTATAAAAGTACCGAATTCTGTACCCATCCCTATATATATATATATATATATATATATATATATATATATACATAATATATAAAATATACAGCCTCTGGTGTCTCTGTGCCTTGTGCAGCCGTACGCACTGTCAGAAAAACTGACAGAACAATAGATTTTTCACTATAAATTCTGTTTTATCGTTTAAAAGATAATGTTAAATGTCTTTACATAAGCAAGGCTTTAGTTTTTGGGTTCATAATTAGAACTACAGTACAATGTGAAAAAATGTCTGAAATTAAAATGAAGTCAAAACATGACGTCATTAAATGATCTGAGAATATTTCTGACGGGGGATTCTCCTGCATGAGGAAAGTTAATTAGTGACGAAGCTATTCTGGAGTCAAAAGGGTCAAAGCAGCAACACACACACACACTCACACACACACACACACACACACACACACACACACACACACACTCTCTCAGCAGGGCTCGGTGTGAACCCTGGGAGGCTGACTCATTAACCCTCCATGCCAAGATGCTCCTTCAGGTTGCCATGACGGCAGTTTACAGCAACACGCTAATTCAAACACATCAGCTGTTTACATGATAAACACACACACACACACACACACCTGTACCAGTTAAGGTAACCAGTGAATATTTCCCATCAGCCCCTGCTGGTCTGCAGACTGAGAGATTCTCTCTATAAATAATAATAATAGTAATAATGATGTTTTAATGCAGCAGCTGTAGCCTCTGAGAGCAGCTCAGCGTCCCGTCAGACTCGGCTGGTATCGATCTGACACTCTAGACTCCAGCAGAGGTCAGAGGTCAGTGACAGCCCATTATTCAGCTCTGAGCCCTGATTGGTCAGAGTCTGAGCCAGGTGACGGACTGACCTCGCTGTCGTCCATCTGAGGAACTGCTGAGGGATGGAAGGTGAAGCTGAAGAAATCTATTTCCCATGAAGTTCATTCAGTCTGGATCTTCTTCTTGTTAACTGGATTCTTTCTGTCTCGTCCAACGTCCCAAACTGGACAAACTGGTTCTAAAGCTGCTCTATAAATACTGAGAGGATTAAAACTCTCAGTCCACACAGCCTGTATCCACAGACTGTCCCTTTAAATCAGCCGGCAGGACTCCTGTAACCTTGTGATGTCACAACTATACCATATAGAAGCATGAAATACAGTCATTCCCCGGCTGCAATGATGGTGCAGAGATGCCGATGGCTTTTGAGAGTTTGATACAAAAATCCCAATAAATCTCAACTGTGTTCATATCTCTGACAAACTAGCACAGAAATGGATCAAAGTGAAGCAGCTGAGTAAAGAAACAAGAGCTCAGATTTATATATACATATATATATATATATATATATATATATATATATATACACAAAAATAGATTTTCTAAACTGATAGAAAAGGAATACAAGGAGGAATGTGCACACCAAGGTTATAATAGTTTTGGATTTTTCATTAGTTTTAGTTTTAATTTTGTTGTGATTTTTTGTTTTCAAATTCAGTCAGTTTTTATTAGTTGTAGTTTAGTTTTTATTAGTTGTAGTTTAGTTTTTCTTAGTTGTAGTTGAGTTTTTATTAGTTGTAGTTTAGTTTTTATTAGTCGTAGTTTAGTTTTTATTAGTTGTAGTTTAGTTTTTATTAGTTGTAGTTTAGTTTTTATTAGTCGTAGTTTAGTTTTTATTAGTTGTAGTTGTTTTGTAATGGGGTATTTGTTGGGTCCAGATTCAATAAGGTCACAATAAATGTTTCCTTTATTTCCTTTGTCTGATCCATCTCAGCCCCAATAAGTTTATTAAGTCATAAAACCAGATAGATGAAATAGATTTCATATCAACCAAAAAGGTTTACGGATGAAAAAAGTTGACAAAGACGAGAACGAAGGACATTTTCACTATAATTTTAGTTAGTTTAGTTAGTTTTGGAACCACAAAATACAGTTTCAGTTAGTTATAGTTTTTTAAAAACTCTCTTTTTTAATTTTATTTGAGTAAACAAAAAATGTTTTTTCAATTCTAGTTTTGGTTATTTTGTTAGTTTTCGTTAACTATAATAACTTTGGTGCACACACACACACACACACACACACACACACACATACACACACACACACACACACTGCAGGAGGCCCACCTGAAGCCGGACTAACATGGTCCCTGATCCTCGTTCCGACCCCTGACCCCCCTCCCCGGGGCGATCCAGCCCCCCCGCACCGCCCGATCACTTTACTGCTCCCCAGGGAGCCATGCCCCCCCCCCCCCCCCCCCCCCCCCCCTCAGGGCCCCGCCCCCCCACAGCCCCGCCCCCCCACAGCCCCCCCCCCTCAGGGCCCAACACACTGTGAACCCAGCACCAGGAGGGGGGGACGGGGGGAAACCCACAACGTCTGGACTCAATCAACCGCCATGACAAGCCTGCAGAGCTTCACACACACACACACACACATACCACACACACACACACACACACAGACACACACACACACATACCACACACACACACACACACACACACACACATACCACACACACACACACACACACACACACCCCAGCAGCAGCACTTATCCACCAGTGAGGTCTGACACACATCAAAGTGTTGCTGGTGAGTTCGAGGCGTTCTGAGACGGTGAAATGCTGAAAACTCTGAATATGTTTTGTGTTCAAGGTTTGTGGGAGAGAGAGAGAGAGAGCGAGAGGGAGAGGGAGAGAGAGAGAGAGAGAGGATTATATTCAAGGTCTAAAGGGGGAGAGGGGGGGGGGGGAGTGAAAGATGGACGAGTGAGAGAAACGTGAAAGAAGAAGAAGCCAAAACGATGTGAGAAAATATGAGGGATGTGAACACATCCTTGATTTAAAACTCCCAACGGTCCTGAACCAGAGCGAGGAGGTCTGGCTGGGTGTGTGTGTGTGTGTGTGTGTGTGTGTGTGTGTGTGCGTGCGTGTGTGTGTGTGTGTGAGTTAACTGAACTCAGTCTCGATGTTCTTTCTGCTCTGAACATGGATCCAGTTCAACCTCTTTAAAGACAAACTCCAAGAAATAAAGAAACCAGAGAGACAAAATATGTTTAAAAACCAGATAAAACAGTAAATCTGAGGGAAATGATCATTAAATCTAGAAATAAGCATGTTGAACACTTAAAATAATAAATTAACTCTTCAAACCAGATAAAGTATTATTTCTTATCTATCTTCAGATTTCTTATTTAAAGTGTTCAACATGCTTTTTTCTAGATTTAATGCAGCAAGATCATTTCCCTCAGATTTACTGTTTTTTCTGGTTTTAGACCTGTTTACAGTGAGGTTTATTCAGGAGAAAAGCTTTTCTTGTTCTGCATGTCAGTATTAAAGTGCAGCTGATAGCGTTGAGGCAGCGGTTAGTGTTAGACACGTAGTGGGACACGGAGCGCAGCGGGGACTCAGAGACAACCAGGACACGAGGGTCATGTAGCGAGCAGGCAGCTGGAGGCAGCAGATCACTGGGAATGCTGGGAACACTGGGAACACTGGGAACGAAGGGAACACTGGGAACGCTGGGCTCCAGTTCTACATTCAGTTAAATACTAAGTGTGTCTCAGGGCGAGGGGGAATCAGAGAGAGGTTCATTAAAACTGTTAACTCTGTCATTTCTTCTGAGATTACAATGATTACCAGCATGGTGGTCCCAAACACTGACTGTCTTATAAAACACTCTGTTTTATAAAACAGAGTGTTTTATAAAACACTCTGTTTTATAAAACACTCTGTTTTGTATAAAACAGAGTGTTTTATATAAAACACTCTGTTTTATAAAACAGACTTCTTGTCAAATCAGCAGCTGGGTGGCAAGAAATACTAAATGTATCCAACCAACTGTCGACCTCCATTAGCCACTGATTTCATGACACAAGTTTAAACTATTTGACTTAATACACTGTAAAAAAATAAAGTTAATTTACGGTAAAACATTGGCAGCTGTGGTTGCCAGAACTTTAATTTACATTTAGACTGAGTCCTCCCTTTATTGTAGTGTAATGGTGTCCTCGTGACATTACTTTATTTCTCCTTTAATTTTACATGAGAACTGAGCTTCACCGTTCCACCAAGAACATTTCATGAAAATCTGCCTCTTAGTTCTTCTGTAATCTGACTGAAAGTCTGAAAGAGTAAATCATAAACTTCTGTTTCTTGTTTACAGTGTAAGTACAAAAAAAACAACTGTTGTTTTACGTTAAAAACCAGCAGAACTTTACTGTAATAAATACGGTGCAACGTTTTCTAATATTATGGTAAAATTATATTATCACTGTTGATTTCACCTTTAAGATTCCCATTTTATTCCATATTTTATCGTAAGAAAATACTTTATAAATGCTGCATAAATTAAGGATTTCACCATCAAATATTTCAATTTCTGTTAGAGATATGGTGTTTAGTACATTTAACAGTGAGAAAAAGTATTTTTACAAAAGATAAATGCAAAAATTACAGTGATGCCTGTATATATATTATAGTATATTTTTGTTATAAACACGGTGCCAGAGTATTTTACAGTGGAGTAATTTATTTTAAAAAAAACTGTAAAAATCCTGTTTTGTCTGATATAAACATTTACAGTGTTTCATTGTTACTGAAACTGAATTAACTAATTTATCATTTTATGTCTTTTACTGTCATGGTTCAGCAGTTTTTCACCCTAAAATCTACAGACATTTTTTCAGTGCATAGAGACGAATATTAATGTTTGATAAGAGAAGTTTAAGGGGCCCATTGTCCAGCCCTGAGGAGCTCCGCCCCTTTACATCCAGCAGCAGGCCCAGTAAAAACAGCACATGTACCATCATGTCGGGCTAAAGATAGCCGCGTCCTCCGAGTGCTCCGCATGCCAGCAGCGCCAGCCGGACCACCTGGTCCCCTCAATCTGCCCCGCCGGGCCCCTCAAGCTGCCCCGCCGGGCCCCTCACACCCCGACCCTTCCCCTCACTCAGAATGTCTGTGCCAGGCCGGCTCAGGTCCACATACCGCCTTCAGACAGGCTCGGGTTCTCACTCGGCGCCTTCAGAAGTCCAGGCTCAGATTCACGTCCACCTTAAGAAGCTGTGTTTCATATTCACACGTCTGGAGCTCCACATTAACCCTTAAGAACCCTTAAGAACCCATAAGAACCCATAAGAACCCTTAAGAACCCTTAAGAACCCTTAAGAACATTTAAGAACCCTTAAGAACCCATAAGACCCCAGACCTATTTATCCTTAAAGGAACATGATGGGGGATGTACCACATTTATATGTTAACACATTTATGATCTTTTTTTAAAAATACTACCCCTAAATGTCAAAGATCTGTGATGTGACGTATACATTGTTGTTTATGATATTTCCTATTTTTAAATAAATAAACTTGACACCTTTTCTGCTTACAGAAACACAAATTTGCCTTTTTCTTTGCATCTCCACAGCATATGTGTCAAACTTGTGACTGGATAGGATTATTTTTTGTTTATATTTGGTCATTTAAAATAATTTAAACAGTGAAAATAATTAATAATTGGCCTATAACCATTTTTATTATTGTGACTACATCAGGTTTACCATGATGATTTTTAGGTTAAAAGTCCGATGTGATGTCACGTCACAGCAATATTTTTCTCACTAGGAACAAAAAATCAGCTTTTTGAAATGAGCTACTTTTACACATTTCTGTCTCAGTCACAGAAACATGTTGGAGTCTTAATGACTTCAGCTGAAGCATTGAGATGAATATGGAGATTATAGAACATTTAAAGTGTTTGTTACAGGCGTGTCACCATAGGTTCTTATGGGTTGAGACTGTATTTGATATTGACTCGTGTGCAGCGTTCCAGTGTTCCTCTTCCAGACTCACAGCTGAAGGCCGACTGAGGTAATGACCTGTTGGGATCCAGCAGGCAGATTTCAATGCATATCAAACGGTTCCCCACTGCTGCAGAGCAGAGACCAGCTGAGAGAAACTATGTGAATATAAAGAGAAACTATGTGAATATAAAGAGAAACTATGTGAATATAAAGAGAAACTATGTGAATATAAAGAGAAGACTCAGGCAGCAGGAGGGAGAAGCTCAGGAGTTGGTAGTTTGAATCTCTGAATGAATGAGACGATATCAACAAACACACTCATTCATTTCATAAATCTAATCCTCCTCAACTCTTATCCAGTCTCAGAGGATTTCATTTTACAAATATTAAATGTAACAGAGGTTATTAATGATTATGTTTTTAATAACTAGAACAAAAAGATGTACCCGCTTCCTGTTGACAAAGATTTAAAGGGTCATTTTACCCAAATTAAAGTCAATAGTTTTCATAGTTAGTTAATCAGAATTATATCAGCATCAAAACATGGACTATTATATTGTTATTATATTACTATTATCATGGTCATATTCAAAGAGCAGGAGGACAATATTTGTTAAATCAGAAATATATTTTCCATATTTTCTTATATCTTTACACAAAGTCTGGAGAAAGAAAAAAGCTCCGTATACCTCTAGAGATAAAAGAAAGAATATGTTTAAGACTAATGGTGAAGTAGCTTATTAATGAATCAGTATTTAAACATTAGAAGCCAACACTAAGCATGTTTTACAGTTCAACCTGGTCAGTGTGCAGCAGGGCGTCGCCAACAGGAAGCCTCCTGGATAAATAACAGTTAACAGAGAAATCCCTCCAGTCCATGTTCTCTGCAGACAGGAACCTGGAGAACCTGGAGAACCAGAACGGTCCCACGAACCAAACTAACCAGAACCAGCTGCTCCAACAGCTGATCAGCATCCAACCAACACACAACCAACAAACAACCAACACACAACCAACAAACAACCAACAAACACACAACCAACCAACACACAACCAACACACAACCAACAAACAACCAACAAACAACCAACACAACCAACACACAACCAACAAACAACCAACACACAACCAACACAACCAACACACAAACAACCAACAACCAACACACAACCAACAAACAACCAACAAACAACCAACACACAACCAACACACAACCAACAAACAACCAACAAACAACCAACAAACAACCAACACACAACCAACAAACAACCAACAAACAACCAACACACAACCAACACACAACCAACAAACAACCAACACACAACCAACACACAACCAACAAACAACCAACACACAACCAACAAACAACCAACAAACAACCAACACACAACCAACAAACAACCAAAAAACAACCAACACACAACCAACACACAACCAACAAACAACCACCAAACAGCCAACACACAACCAACAAACAACCAACACACAACCAACAAACAACCAACACACAAACAACCAACACACAACCAACACACAAACAACCAACAAACAACCAACACACAACCAACAAACAACCAACACACAACCAACACAACCAACACACAACCAACAAACAACCAACACAACCAACACACAACCAACAAACAACCAACAAACAACCAACACAACCAACACACAACCAACAAACAACCAACACAACCAACACACAACCAACACACAACCAACACACAACCAACACCTTCCACATGCTTCATTCACTCACATCCACATGAAGAAACAACGTCTCTTCCTCACGTTTTACACATCCACCACTGACCCCAGATCAGCTTTCAGCTATCAGATCAGCTATCAGATCAGATCAGATCAGCTATCAGCTATCAGATCAGATCAGCTATCAGATCAGATCAGATCAGATCAGATCAGATCAGCTACCATATATCAGCTATCAGATCAGATCAGCTATCAGATCAGATCAGCTATCAGATCAGATCAGCTATCAGCTACCATATATCAGCTATCAGATCAGATCAGCTATCAGATCAGATCAGCTACCAGATATCAGCTATCAGATCAGATCAGCTATCAGATCAGATCAGATCAGATCAGATCAGATCAGCTATCAGCTACCAGATATCAGCTATCAGCTACCAGCGCTCCTCGCCACGCTGAGCGCCTCCTCGGCTGAATCGGCCAGTAGAATCACTGGATGGGAGCCAGCTGTCAGCAGCTGCATGCCGGTCTGAGGAAGGATTTAGTGTCTGGATGTGATGATGGAGAGGCCATAAAGAGAGACAGAGCTGCTGGTGATAGACCGACTCACCACCGTTTCCATCTCGAGAACACGATCAGACTTCAGCTCTCCGGAGGAACCAAGCTCAACACGCCAGCATCTATTTCATCTCTTGAAGTCCTTTTCTCTCCACTGTGTGTTTCCTCATGCGCTGGGTTAAATGAAGCACTGGGAGGTGAGCGAGTCCTCCCCTCAGCCGTCATTACGGCTGTTTTAGGGAGCAGACTGCAGCGATTAGCCCTAGCCGCTGAACCGTGGGCCACCTCATTTAACACACCACTTGATGTAATTGTTATTGGAGTGGAGATACTAGCCTGCTGCTCACACAGCAACACTTCTTTCTCTCTGACTCCGTCACCACCTGCCCTGGTTGGCACTGTGACCATTAGAGAAAAAAAGACCAATCAAGATCTGGCAACATGAGCTCTAACAACCGTTGCCTCAAATGATCATTTCAGACAACAAGACGGACTTTTCAATTGGGCTTCAAGGTAAACATGTTCCTGTTTATGATGGCAGTCAAATGCTGCATTCCATATATATATATATATATATATATATATATATATATATATATACTACAGGCCAAAAGTTATGAATCAACTTAAATGTTGTGTTCTCAATGTCTTCTTATTAAAACCAGTGTGTATTCTGTGTGTTTCTGGATGTGTTTACTACATGATCAGACTTTACCTTTATTGAATTAAACCATTTTCCTCCATTGACCTTTAGGTAAACATTGATGTTATCAGACCATTGGTGAATAAATGTTACCAACAGAAAAGAAGGGCTTAGTTTTAGGGTGGAGGAGATTTGGAAGAGTCACAACTTCAGTTCAAAAGTTAAAAACAAATCACAGTTTACATTATTATAAGCCACAATTGCTGGAAATAAGTATTTTTGGATTTATTTTAAGACATCATTGGTTTTCTAGTGTCAAGATATTTTTACTTACTTAAAGAATTCTTACATAGAAAAGTTTACTTACTGCACTGGCAGATACTTTGACTTGTTTCCAGCATGTATTTGCTTCATTAGGGACCAAGCACCGAGGTGCGAGGACCCTATTGTAATTGGTCCGTCTATTATTAGGTACCGAGGTGCGAGGACCCTATTGTAATTGGTCCGTTTCTTATTCTTATTTTTAGGAAAAAGTAATCGCCTTTTTGGGGGCTTGATCATATTCAAAAACTCACCATTTTTTGAATATACATCAGTCTCCCAGTAAATGTACGTATTCTAGTATTCGCAGGAATGGGCGTGGCAAAATGACTCACTAGCGCCCCCTTGTAAGTCAAGAAAATTAAGCCCCTCGCACAAGAATGTCATAGAGACACGAAATTTGGTACATACATGGATCATGGGAAGACGCACCAAAAAGTCTCAAGAACCCATACCCTAAAACGTACAGGAAGTCAGCCATCTTGGATCGAAAATGGCGTTTCCTGTTGTTTTGGCCCATTTCCAGGTGGCATACTTTAACAAACTCCTCCTACAGATTTTACCCGGTCAACTTCAAACTTGGTCAGTACCATCACAAGGCCTTTGGGATCAAAAGTTGTATAAATCTTTACCGACGGTCACACTATGTGGGCGTGGCATGGCGGCAAAATATGGCGTCTCGCCATCTAACACCAGACTGGCTAACTTGACCATACATTGTCCAATCTGTCCCAAATTTCACACACGTGATTAGGGTCCAGCCCGGGACACACCCACGGGTCAATAGTGACACACAGTCATAGCGCCCCCTGCTGGCAACAGCAAGTAACATCTTTTACACCTAGCCCGAGCAGTAGGTTTCACGTAGAGACACGAAATTTGGTACACATATGATTCATGTGGAGACGCACCAAAAAGCCTCTTGGAGCCATACCTCAAACCCAACAGGAAGTCCGACATCTTGGTTTGAATATCGCAATATTCAGCGTTTTTTGCCATTTCTACCTCGTATACTTTAACAAACTCCTCCTTCAGATTTTACCTGCTCAACTTCAAACTTGGTCAGTACCATCACAAGGCCTTTGGGATCAAAAGTTGTATAAATCTTTTCCGACAGTCACACTATGTGGGCGTGGCATGGCGGCAAAATATGGCGTCTCGCCATCTAACACCAGACTGCAAAACTTGACCATACATTGTCCAATCTATCCCAAATTTCACTCACGTGATTAGGGTCCAGCCCGGAACTCACCCACGTGTCAATATTGACACACAGTCATTGCGCCCCCTGCTGGCAACAGCAAGTAATATCTTTTACACCTAGCCCGAGCACAGTGGTAGGAGACACACCATTTGGTACGCATAGGGACTGAGCCCACAGCGCCCGACGTGGCCTCCCCCGACGGCTCCACTCGGCTCGGTCCCGTTCAGTCCTGCTTGCAGGCCTAGTTCTAGTTATTTATTTCTATTTTTTTGTCAGTTGGTTTTTGCAGTGCAGAAATATTAGCCCTTGACCTCAGAGGCTAACCGCCTTGTTAGACCAACAGCTGAAGGTTTCTAAAACCTTTCTATCTGAAAAACATCCATATTAATACTGAAATATTGAACTATCATTACACTTGCAAATCACCCAATCAGTCCTTCCTGGACGGGACGGGGCAGTTTTAAAGACAAAGAGACAAAGGGACATGTGGAGATGAAATAAGAGAAAAAAATGAAAGGAAGAAAATTGAAAATAAAAGATTTAAAAGAGGAAAAAGACGAAAGGAAAGAGCTGAAAGAGGGATGGTAAGATATTCAGAGAGGGTAGAGGACTGGATAAATATACTCCCTGTCACTGAATGACAAAGAGAGAGAGGGAGAGAGAGAGAGAAAGAGAGAGGGAGAGAGAGCTGCCACCCTAACCGCCTCTCTGCTCATTTTACACCACTAACCCTTTCTTCTCTCAGGCAGCCATCTTGACCCTAACTCTAATCGTTTTAATAGAGACCCTCGCCCTCTCTCTCTCTCTCTCTCTCTCTCTCTCTCTCCCTCTCTCTCTCTCTCTCTCTCTCTCTCTCTCTCTGGTCCTAATGGCATGTGACCGCCATTATCGCCTGGTGGAAAGAGCGGCGTCATCATGTGTTCATCATTTTGCTCCATAACCATTAGGGACGTTGTAAAAAGATACGACCACTCCACCAGTGTCTTCTGATAATGGAGTAGACGCTGTCATTACTTTTTACGACTCTGAGTACTCTTAATGTACTTCCTTCCTGTCCTTCATCTGGAACCTGAAGACGTTCTCCAGCCACAGGTTCATCTCTGCACCAATCAGAGAGTTTACAGCCGCTATGGAGCGAGGCGTGGCAGCACTTCAGCAACCCGCTGATCACGTTTCACTACAATCACATCACCACGCTGCTCTGACTAATTAATATACATACAGAGAAAGGCTGAGGTTTATGTTTACTGTTGGTAGAAGAGTCCATATCTTCTGACTCATGGAAACACAGACAGGCTTACCCTTCTCATCTACTTTTACTTTTTCACAGGAATAAAAGAGTGTAATAGTCTGATTAAAAGGGAGCATTGGTAAACTAAAGTAGAGCGTTGTATTTCTGTATAGTTAACGGTATAATAATAATAATTCCTTCTTATCAAACAGCTCCAGTTTGTTCCAGAGTGACTCTTTCAGAGCTGCAACAATTATTTGATTCATCGAACAATCATCGATTAACTATTTTGATAATGGAATAATTGGTTTGAGCATTTTTTTTTAAGACAAAAAGTCCAAATTCTCTGATTTCAGCTTCTTCAATGTGAATATTTCTGGTTTCTTTGTTCCTTTATGACAATAAACTGAATATCTCTTTGGTTTGTGGACAAAACAAGAGATTTGAGGACGTCATCTTGTGGTTTGGGAACACCAAACACCCAGACACCGTCTGGGTTCAATGAAATAGTATCAAAGTGAACACACTCAGTGTGGACATATACACTGTTAAAAACATCACTGTCATAACCAAACCTACTATTTCCTTTTATTGTTTATAAGGTGAAAACTGTCAAATGGAAGAGTTCATTATTTTATCTCCACATTGTGTTTGTTAGAGTCCATCAGGATGAATCATCTCTTCTTCTGTTGAAACTAAACAAAACGTACGTTTTTTCAATTCTAGTTTTGGTTATTTGGTTAGTTTTCATAAACTATAATAACCTAGTAAAGTATGAGAGAGTAGAAAGTTTTTCCATCACATCATCCACAGTCTGAGGTCAGCCACATGTTAAACCAGTGAAACCAGTGAAACCAGTTCTATCAGAGAGAGAAGACGTCATCTCACACCTTCAGCTTGTCTGATAGCAGAGGAGGTCAGCGCTGTGGAGGAGAGGTCTCAGTTTAACACCTCCAGGTCACAGCCAGCACCTCCTCCTGTCATTAGACCGAGCCCAGCCTCACCCAGGGAGTAACCCGAGCCCGGCCTGACCCAGGAAGTAACCCGAGCCCAGCTAATCCGCCTCAACAAAGCCTCTCTGCTGCTCTGACAGCTGACTGATCACCAGTTACTAAAACAAACTGTCTGACCACCACACAGGTGTGTTTGACTAGGGGTGTGTGTGTGTGTGTGTGTGTGTGTGTGTGTGTGTCGGGGTGGTACGAGGTCGCAGGAAACACATTTGATAAACAGAGTGTCCAGCTTGACAGTGTGTGTTTGTGTGTGTGTGTGTGTGTGTGTGTGTGTGTGTGTGACATGTCTAAACCTGTTGGGTTTCATACAACAGGAGACGACACACACACACACACACACACACACACTCACTCATCAGGTCCCTTTTTTCTCACAGCAGGTAAAGACTCAAACCTCCGTAACCCGTCAGTTTTTATTTAAACTCTGGTGTTTGTGACATGAACTAGCGTGACTCTAAACAACTAGTCGGTAAAAAACAAATAATAATGAAGAAGCTTCAGGAGGAGTCAGCAGCAGGAGCTGGTTGAGGAGTGAAGGAGGTGAAAGTCTGTTTCAGAATGAGGAGGAGACGCAACAAGAGGAGCTTCAACTAGCTACAGGACAACCCTCCATTCAGACCCACAGGCACAAACACTCCACAGTGTGTGTGTGTGTGTGTGTGTGTGTGTGTGTGTGTGTGTGTGTGTGTGTGTGCTGCATTCCTCTGAGCTTCTGGCTCTCTTCCCTCTCACTTGTCAGCAGCAGCCTGAAGAGCCTCACAGCCTGTTAGCATGCACATGGTGTCACTGGACCAGGACCAGGACCTGGACCAGGACCTGGACCTGGACCAGGACCAGGACCAGGACCTGGACCAGGACCAGGGACCAGGGACCAGGACCAGGACCAGGACCTGGACCAGGGCTGAACACTCAACAGGGTCTTTACTAAATGATTCATCTTCAGGAGGAAACAGTCAGTGAAACAGTCAACAGGTTTCTGTTTAAATGAGACAGAAAACAGCCTGTTTTTAAAAGTGAACTCCAAAGATTTCAATGTTCAGATGTTCAGATGTACAAATCTGAGGTACTTCACTTGACTATTTCCATTTTATGTAACTTAAATAATCCAGTAATATATTTAGAATATATAAAACAATCTGAGTGGGTCCATTCTGCATAACGAGTACTTTTACTCTTGATACTTTAAGTACATTTTGATGCTGATACTTTAGTACTTTTACTTCAGTAAGTTTTGAATGCAGGACTTTTACTGTAGTGGAGTCATTTCACAGTGTGTATTAGTACTTTTACTGTAGTGGAGTCATTACACAGTGTGTATTAGTACTTTTACTGTAGTGGAGTCATTTCACAGTGTGTATTAGTACTTTTACTGTAGTGGAGTCATTTCACAGTGTGTATTAGTACTTTTACTGTAGTGGAGTCATTTCACAGTGTGTATTAGTACTTTTACTGTAGTGGAGTCATTTCACAGTGTGTATTAGTACTTTTACTGTAGTGGAGTCATTTCACAGTGTGTATTAGTACTTTTACTGTAGTAAATAAATGATCTGAATACTTCTTCCACCTCTGGTTTTAGAATATTTGTTGTAGAACACCTTCAGACAAAAGAACTAGATAATAAAATAAAACAGACATCTGCGAGGACAAAGACAAACCAGAGAGACGGACACGGTGGTGTGTGTGTGTGTGTGTGTGTGTGTGTGTGTGTGTGTGTGTGTGTGTGTGCAGGGCCGGTTATTCCTACAGGCCACCAAGGCGGCTGCCTAGGGCGCCAAATTGGCAGGGGGCGCCACAAGCATACATCTTTGTTTTAACAACATTCATTAACGAAACATTTTTTAAAAAGCATGGGCAATTTAAATTTCATTTTTGTGTTTATTTTTATTGCATTTGTATGTCTACATTTTATTTATTTTCAGTCTTTGCCATTCTTAATTTGATGAAGATCTGTGTTTTTTTTATTTATTCGTATTTTCAATTCAGTTGTTGGTAAAGTTCCAAAGTTTCGAAAAATAAAAATGTTCTGAGACCATTACCTTGCTTGTAGTTCATGTATCGAATATTAGTGTACAGCATAATACATATAACATAGTGTACCTATATCAGAATGAATACATGGAATGGATGTGGTTCGGGGGGGGGGGGGGGGGGGGGGGGGTAGGGCGCAAAATCTCAATATCGCCTAGGGCAGCCAATGGGCTAGAACCGGCCCTGTGTGTGTGTGTGTGTGTGTGTGTGTGTGTGTGTGTGTGTGTGTGTGTGTGTGTGTTGAAGGCTCTTAATTTGAAAGAACAACATTGCTCTTTTCAGCTCAGCAGTAGATGTGCAGCAGGTTTCAGACAGACGAGACCTGAGAGGAATCTAAAGGACCTCCTGACCTTCTCACCTCCCTCACTGTCTCCTCCTTATTCATTATTTTATATAAAACTACTGTCTCCTCCTTATTCATTATTTTATATAAAACTAGTGTCTCCTCCTTATTCATTATTTTATATAAAACTAGTGTCTCCTCCTTATTCATTATTTTATATAAAACTAGTGTCTCCTCCTTATCCATTATTTTATATAAAACTAGTGTCTCCTCCTTATTCATTATTTTATATAAAACTAGTGTCTCCTCCTTATTCATTATTTTATATAAAACTACTGTCTCCTCCTTATTCATTATTTTATATAAAACTAGTGTCTCCTCCTTATTCATTATTTTATATAAAACTACTGTCTCCTCCTTATTCATTATTTTATATAAAACTAGTGTCTCCTCCTTATTCATTATTTTATATAAAACTAGTGTCTGCTCCTCCTTATTCATTATTTTATATAAAACTAGTGTCTCCTCCTTATCCATTATTTTATATAAAACTAGTGTCTCCTCCTTATCCATTATTTTATATAAAACTAGTGTCTCCTCCTTATTCATTATTTTATATAAAACTAGTGTCTCCTCCTCCTTATTCATTATTTTATATAAAACTAGTGTCTCCTCCTCCTTATTCATTATTTTATATAAAACTAGTGTCTCCTCCTTATTCATTATTTTATATAAAACTAGTATCTCCTCCTCCTTATTCATTATTTTATATAAAACTAGTATCTCCTCCTCCTTATTCATTATTTTATATAAAACTAGTGTCTCCTCCTTATCCATTATTTTATATAAAACTAGTATCTCCTCCTCCTTATTCATTATTTTATATAAAACTAGTGTCTCCTCCTTATTCATTATTTTATATAAAACTAGTGTCTCCTCCTTATTCATTATTTTATATAAAACTAGTGTCTCCTCCTCCTTATTCATTATTTTATATAAAACTAGTGTCTCCTCCTTATCCATTATTTTATATAAAACTAGTGTCTCCTCCTCCTTATTCATTATTTTATATAAAACTAGTGTCTCCTCCTCCTTATTCATTATTTTATATAAAACTAGTATCTCCTCCTTATTCATTATTTTATATAAAACTAGTGTCTCCTCCTTATTCATTATTTTATATAAAACTAGTATCTCCTCCTTATTCATTATTTTATATAAAACTAGTATCTCCTCCTTATTCATTATTTTATATAAAACTAGTGTCTCCTCCTTATTCATTATTTTATATAAAACTAGTGTCTCCTCCTTATTCATTATTTTATATAAAACTAGTGTCTCCTCCTTATTCATTATTTTATAATAAACTAGTATCAAGACTTACTGTTCAGGTCAGTTTGGTTTCCTGATGAATCAAAGTCACATCTACAACATCAAGTTTCCTCTTGAAACCAAAGTCAAAACTCCTGCACACCAGTGTTCCCCCTCCGTGTCCCAGTCCTCTCCCAGTCCTGTCCCAGTCCTGTCCCAGTCCTCTCCCAGTCCTCTCCCAGTCCTGTCCTAGTCCTGTCCCAGTCCTCTCCCAGTCCTCTCCCAGTCCTCTCCCAGTCCTGTCCTAGTCCTGTCCCAGTCCTGTCCCAGTCCTGTCCCAGTCCTGTCCCAGTCCTGTCCCAGTCCTCTCCCAGTCCTGTCCCAGTCCTGTCCCAGTCCTGTCCCAGTCCGGAGCAGCTTCCCCACAGAAAGAAGGAACATTAAGAGGAACATTACTGAGCTAATAGACGAGGAGCAGAGATAATTGACTTCTTGTCAACTCAAATGTTTATACCAGCCTTAATCAGCTGCTGCAGGGTTGTGATATTTATATGCAGCAGTGTATGTATAGTCTAGTCTGCATGCTACTCTATGTCTGTTTAAAGTCTGCATGCTACACTATGTCTGTTTAAAGTCTGCATGCTACACTATGTCTGTTTAAAGTCTGCATGCTACTCTATGTCTGTTTAAAGAGTATGAGGGTTCTGTTGATATTGTTCCATGTTCCTGTATAAACTGTTGTCAGAACGTCCCCGTGGCAGCCTCATTAAGACACGGCTCTAATGTTTCCTTCTGATTAATTGATGCTTTAATCATAAAACGTTTTCCTGTCAGACGGTTTGTGTCCCGTTC
Organism: Centropristis striata; assembly: GCF_030273125.1. Lineage (NCBI taxonomy): Eukaryota > Metazoa > Chordata > Actinopteri > Perciformes > Serranidae > Centropristis > Centropristis striata. The sequence continues at coordinate 248,441 of NC_081535.1, forward strand.
ATTGTTCTCTGGTGTAATGTGGAGCAAACAAGATGGAAGATGGAGACGCAGATGATTAAAACAGGAAAACTAATACATCATAATAACTGCTAATGAATCTTTGAGAGGCTCTTTAATTCTGAAATCCATTCCCGGCATTGTCTCATCCTGTATTTGTCTTAATAAAGAGGAATTTCCCCTGTTTGGAATAAATATTCACCTCTCTGCTTCCTCTCTTTGAGGCGATGATCTGACACCGACACACACACACACACACACACACACACACACACACACACACACACACACACACACTCACACACACCTCCAGGCTGTTCTGCTTCTCATTAACGCTGCAGTGGAGTTCACAGATGTGTGCGTACAAAACACACACATCCCGTGACATTAGCACGCTCAGACACTGGAAGCTCCAAACGAGCTTCTTTCATCACAACCAGTCGACAACTGACACAATCCTTACGACTGACACAATCCTTACGACTGACACAATCCTTACCACTGACACACAGCACAACCTTCAATCACTCACTCAGCTCCACTAGAGTGTGTGGTAGTGTGTGGTAGTGTGTGGTAGTGTGTTAGAGTGTGTGGTAGTGTGTTAGAGTGTGTGGTAGTGTGTTAGACTGTGTGGTAGTGTGTTAGAGTGTGTGTTAGAGTGTGTGGTAGTGTGTTAGAGTGTGTGGTAGTGTGTGGTAGTGTGTGGTAGTGTGTGGTAGTGTGTGTTAGAGTGTGTGGTAGTGTGTGGTAGTGTGTTAGACTGTGTGGTAGTGTGTTAGAGTGTGTGGTAGTGTGTTAGAGTGTGTGGTAGTGCGTGGTAGTGTGTGGTAGTGTGTGGTAGTGTGTGTTAGAGTGTGTGGTAGTGTGTTAGAGTGTGTGGTAGTGTGTGTTAGTGTGTGGTAGTGTGTGTTAGAGTGTGTGGTAGTGTGTTAGAGTGTGTGGTAGTGTGTTAGAGTGTGTTAGAGTGTGTGGTAGTGTGTGTTAGTGTGTGGTAGTGTGTGTTAGAGTGTGTGTTAGAGTGTGTTAGAGTGTGTGGTAGTGTGTGTTAGTGTGTGGTAGTGTGTGTTAGAGTGTGTGGTAGTGTGTGGTAGTGTGTGGTAGTGTGTGTTAGAGTGTGTGGTAGTGTGTTAGAGTGTGTTAGAGTGTGTGGTAGTGTGTGTTAGTGTGTGGTAGTGTGTGTTAGAGTGTGTGGTAGTGTGTTAGACTGTGTGGTAGTGTGTGGTAGTGTGTGGTAGTGTGTGTTAGAGTGTGTGGTAGTGTGTGGTAGTGTGTGTTAGAGTGTGTGGTAGTGTGTGTTAGTGTGTGTTAGAGTGTGTGGTAGTGTGTGTTAGTGTGTGGTAGTGTGTGTTAGAGTGTGTGGTAGTGTGTGGTAGTGTGTGGTAGTGTGTGTTAGAGTGTGTGTTAGAGTGTGTGTTAGAGTGTGTGTTAGAGTGTGTTAGAGTGTGTGTTAGAGTGTGTGGTAATGTGTGGTAGTGTGTTAGAGTGTGTGGTAGTGTGTGCCAGTGTGTTAGAGTGTGTGGTAGTGTGTGGTAGTGTGTTAGAGTGTGTGGTAGTGTGTTAGTGTGTGGTAGTGTGTGGTAGTGTGTGGTAGTGTGTTAGAGTGTGTGTTAGTGTGTAAGAGTGCGTGGTAGTGTGTGGTAGTGTGTTAGAGTGTGTGTTAGAGTGTGTGGTAGTGTGTTAGAGTGTGTGGTAGTGTGTGGTAGTGTGTTAGAGTGTGTGTTAGTGTGTTAGAGTGCGTGGTAGTGTGTGGTAGTGTGTTAGAGTGTGTGTTAGTGTGTTAGAGTGTGTGGTAGTGTGTGGTAGTGTGTTAGAGTGTGTGTTAGTGTGTTAGAGTGCGTGGTAGTGTGTGGTAGTGTGTTAGAGTGTGTGGTAGTGTGGTAGTGTGTGTTAGTGTGTGGTAGTGTGTTAGAGTGTGTGTTAGTGTGTGGTAGTGTGTGTTAGTGTGTTATTGTGTGTTAGAGTGTGTGGTAGTGTGTGATAGTGTGTGGTAGTGTGTGATAGTGTGTGGTAGTGTGTGATAGTGTGTGGTAGTGTGTGATAGTGTGTGTTAGTGTGTGTTAGTGTGTGCCAGCTCTGCTCCGGCCTCTCGTCATGACTGAAGCACTCACTGCCTCCCGTAGATGTGTATGAGAGCATGGGGGTGGCCCGGCTAATGACATGTCACAGATTTGGAGCCAGGACGGAGATAGCAGCATCTGCGGCGCGCTAAGTGGACGGTGTTGACAGTGAACGCTGCACAATAGGATGAGATTACAGTCGATGAGGGTTTAAATGGTCCCGAGTGGGTTTCAGAGCTAAAGGAGCTACGACACCATGTGCTGCAGGAAGGGAACAAATGATTTAGCACCATATGAATCCTGATATCGGTATTGAATTAATTACATAAAGACTTTCTGGAACGTATCACAGAAACTTGGAGACGAGGTCAAATGGAACAAGGACCGTGTGGAGCGAGACACGATTCTTCAAGCATGAAGCTGCGGACATCAACTGTTTACTGCAACAA
>NC_081535.1:255943-358443 GCF_030273125.1 Centropristis striata
TCTTTAACAATGGGTACAGATGGGTGTTTTTAAGAATCGGGACAGTATCACAAATAATAATAATAATAATAATAATAATAACAACAATAATAATAATAAGAGTGTATCAACATTTTTTAGAGCCCTAACTGAGAATTCTCTCTGATATAAATATTTATTTGGATCTCTAGTGATGTGCCAGTGAAGCTTCATGAACCTTTTCCTTTAGTCCACTAGATGGCGCTCTTGGTTTAAAGAAAGAGGCTCAAGCTATGGTAACTATGGTAACAGAGTGATTTCAGCTCTTTGTTGAACAGAGAGCGCCATCTAGTGGCTCAGAAGATAAAGACAAGGTTCATGAAGCTTCATTGGGACATCACTAATATTACTTCACGGGGTATAAACTTTTCTTCCTATAAAAATCTTTTCTTTCCCAGTGAACTAAAGCAGCCAGAGCTCCTACGTGGTTCAGGACTTGACTGAACCGGTTTCAGGTTCCTATAAACCTGAATGTAGGATCAGAACATGGTGAATGAGAACATCCTGAAATGATAAATATCAGATTAGCTAATTAATGTTTATTCCTTAATGTTTTAAATGCAACTGGTCTGGTTAATGTGTTGGCTGGTGTGCAGACTCCTCAGTTAAACTTTCATGCATATTATATCAATATGTTGAGTTGATCAATGTAATTAGTTATAAATTAACTTAAAGAGACCAAATGAAGAAGAACTTTAGACCCTTTTCTTTGACTGTATCGTGTCATTTTTGGGTTGTTGCTTGTTAACATTAAAGAAGCTACGACTGAAAACTGGAGATCTCTGCAGGTTAACAGTTATTTACACGTCCTTTCAAGTGTTAAAAGCTAATTAGATCAGTTAAAAGGATTTGGATTTGATACTTGATTTGATGAGGGCAAACCCCAACAAACCTCAATCCTTCAAATAATATGTAAACCAGATTACTTTAACAGACGGTTATTGCAGCTTTTTGTCCTCCACGTTTGGATATTCTGTCCTCAGACACATTAAATGCTCCCAAAGTACTGAGGTTCAATACTATCTACTCCTCCTCCAGATGAAATAGCTGTTGGCAGAAAACCTGCTGCATCCCTCAGCGTTTAGCAGTCTGCACCTGAGATGTCACACTGCCTGAAAGAATTTAATTAGCATCGGTCTCAGTGGAGATTTTTAGTGGTGCATCAGCTCAATGCTTGTCCAGAGGCCAACATTAATTCTGGGCCGAGACCCGGTCTAAAACAAAGTTAAAGCCTCATCTAAGACAATATAAAGTTTTATCTTCCTCCTAATGTGATACACAGAGCCGGGAGACGAAGGTCTCCCAGGAGGTTTAGGTTTCCTTCTCCTTCCTGCTGCTGGTCTTGTCCTTTAATGAGCGTGCTGCTGGCTGGCTCATGGCCGGCTCCGTCCATAACACCCATCTGCCATGTATGTGCTGTCTGAGTGGGTGGAGATCAGCCTGTGATGATATGAAGGTGAATGTGTGTATGTGCACCGCCACACCTGCTGCACAGTGCCACGTCCAGCCGCTAGCTGCTCTCAACACGCCGCATTGTGCCGTTAGCCAGCGTGGCGTGGCTAATCCGCGGTGTTGGGGTTAGCTGGAGGCTAACGTGCTGCTGAATGAGTCGGATGTGGTGCAGATGTTCGCTGTGTCGGACCACTTGGCTCAGACTGTCAGTGGTCTAACCTGTGTCAACAGATCATACCGCCATGAATTATTAGCATGCTGCTGTTGATGCTTACAGCCGTGACGCCCCTGCTAGTTTCATATGGATATTAACTGTAAAACAGCCACGTTGGGTTCGAATCCGTCTCCGAGCCCATTCCCACATGCCTCCCCCTTCACTCTGTCTCTCTATCAATAAAGCCTTCAAAATGGCCAAAAATATCTTTAATAAAAAATTTTAAAAAAACAGCCACGTTATGGTTCCATGTTGTAAAAAAAAAATTTCTATGTCTTTTGCCACTATAGAGCAGGATTAGGTGATACAAAAGCAACATGACATACATCAGAACTGGATACTGGACCCAAAGAGTTCTCCTGATGAGTACAATGAGCTGCTGGCCTTCACTTTCTTCAATCTATTGTTCATTTTAATGTCTGGTATAACTAAATGTACATTTCTTGAGACAAATATGATGATAACAACAAAAATTGCTGATAAGAGTTTAATTTAAGAGCTAAATTAAACTCTTACATTAATCGTTCAAACAAATGGACCTTTAGTTGTTCGTCATTGGCCCACGAGGTCCTGCTCAGCCCATATACTTTAGAATGTGATGACATGACAGATTTATTCTGCTTTCCCCAGCTCAACGTTATAACGTTTTACAAATTTAAAGCTTCTACACATCAAAACTTCATGATGGAAAGACTCAAGAAATTGTTTTGGTTTGGACCTGGAAATGCTGACCAATTAGAGGAGACTAGGGTTTTATTGGAGTGGGCTAAAAGAGACAGGTGTGAACAGGTGTGAACAGGTGTGAACATGAAGGGTTTCAGACAGGAAGTGAATACAGGTGTATTCAGAAAGACAGTCGGAGAAAAAATGTGTTTTTTGAACATTAAAGCCTGTAAATATGTTCTAGTAGAAACCCAAAATAGGGGTATGAACCTTAAAATGTTCGTAATATAGTATAAACATATACTGAATGTGTTAGTCAAATATAAGCACCAACTCAGATGTAATTTGGGGCATTAATCAGGTGGTAGCCGGTGTTTCAGGGACCAGGCGGCAGCATGAACCAGCCTGGTGTTTTCTATGAAGCCCACTCACCGTCTGTCATCTTGGGTTGACACACCACAATGTCACTGACAGAACAGCAACAATTTGATCACATTTGGCTCATGCTGCTGCACCTTAACTACATCTTGTGTCTTCACGGCGTGTTTGTTGAGAGCTACAGGCTTCAGATGACATGACACAAGGAGACACGGCGGCTGTTGTTGCCCTTCAGCTGCTGGCACGTTGGAGCCTTATGGGAGCCAGAGCTGCTCACTGCTAGCTACATCACTGTGTTCTGGGTTAAAATCACATGGAGAGTGGGTACATTCACTCATTCATTTATTATCCTTATCTAGACTCACCAATTCAACCTCAGTGGATGTTTTTAGACTGTGGGAGGAAGCCGGAGAACCCGGAGAGAACCCAACTGACACAGGAAGAACATGAGAACTCCACACAGAAGAGCTGCATGCTGGAGTCGAACCGTCGACCCTCTCGCTGTGAGAGAGCTAACCGCTACACCACAGGTACATGTGTCAGCTAAAAGAAGGCTAAGGCTAAAAAAGTGCTAGCTAGGTGAGAGGTTGGTATAAAGAAGTCGAGGTGTTTCTTTATAAAACACATTAGCAGCAGATGATTGTGTTCCAGCCAGTCAGTCTGTTAGCCCGGCGAAGAATCAGAGCACACGGTGCATTCAGTGTCAGTGAAGAATCAGAGCACACGGTGCATTCAGTGTCAGTGAAGAATCAAAGCACACGGTGCATTCAGTGTCAGTGAAGAATCAGAGCACACGGTGCATTCAGTGTCAGTGAAGAATCAGAGCACACGATGTGACAGCGAAGGAGCCATCAGCTAACAACACTCACTCACTGCCGGCCCGTTAGCTGAATGGAGAAAGAGCATGAGCAGCATGTAGCTGCGGCTAAATAAATCTGCATCCCTCACCCCGACCTCCAGTAGAGTCGACCTGGGATCATTCCAGACCCCCAGGAGGGTCCCCCAGGGTCAGGTCCCCCCAGGGTCAGGTCCCTGTAAATCTCCAGCTGATCAAGAACAAATGCTAACATCAGACTGCTAACCTCAGACTGCTAACCTCAGACTGCTAGCATCAGACTGCTAACCTCAGACTGCTAACATCAGACTGCTAACCTCAGACTGCTAACATCAGACTGCTAACATCAGACTGCTAACCTCAGACTGCTAGCATCAGACTGCTAACCTCAGACTGCTAACCTCAGACTGCCAACATCAGACTGCTAGCATCAGACTGCTAACCTCAGACTGCTAACCTCAGACTGCTAACCTCAGACTGCTAGCATCAGACTGCTAACCTCAGACTGCTAACCTCAGACTGCCAACATCAGACTGCTAGCATCAGACTGCTAGCATCAGACTGCTAACATCAGACTGCTAGCATCAGACTGCTAGCATCAGACTGCTAACATCAGACTGCTAGCATCAGACTGCTAACCTCAGACTGCTAGCATCAGACTGCTAACCTCAGACTGCTAGCATCAGACTGCTAACCTCAGACTGCTAACCTCAGGCTGCTAACCTCAGACTGCTAGCATCAGACTGCTAACATCAGACTGCTAACCTCAGACTGCTAGCATCAGACTGCTAACCTCAGACTGCTAACCTCAGACTGCTAACCTCAGACTGCTAACCTCAGACTGCTAACCTCAGACTTTTTTTAGAATAACCTAATCAAGAAATGAGGAAGGATTCAATCAGCCTTAACGAATCACTGCAACTATGAAAGATCCTCAAGCATAAAGTCAAACATTTACACTAAAAAACATCAAGCTGATACTATGTGAGACAAGCTGCAGACAGAGACACATGACCAACTCATGACCCCTCGGGGCTCGGCCTGGCGGGATAATTACAATAAACAAACAAACAAAAATGCACTCAGTGTAATTTCATGGAATCTAGAGAGTTTGTCCCTGAGCTGCAGCCTTTATTTATTTTTACTGCCTGACTATAAATACGAGAAAACATCAAGGCACAAAGCAGCTACTGTCACCCAGTGTAGTATTCATTTACTGCAGTAAAAGTACTAATACACACTGTGAAGTGACTCCACTACAGTAAAAGTACTGCATTCAAAACTTACTGAAGTAAAAGTACGAAAGTATCAGCATCAAAATGTACTTAAAGTATCAGAAGTAAAAGTACTCGTTATGCAAACTGGACCCACTCAGATTGTTTTAAATATTCTAAATATATTATGACATTATTATTATTGATGCATTATTGATGTAAGCAGTGGTTTATTTTCTCAAGCCTGGGCTCATTTTAACTACTAATAAACTATCATGTGGTTTAGTTTAATAAAATGTGGATAACTTTAAATGTCTCATGTTTTTTATGTTAAATCTCGACCTGTAAAGTAACTAAAGCTGTCAGATAAATGAAGTGGAGTAAAAAGTTCAATATTTACCTCTAAATGCAGTGAAGTAGAAGTATAAAGTTACAAAAAGTGGAAATACTGAAATAAAGTACTAGTACCTCAGAATTGTACTTAAGTACTGTACTGGAGTAAATAGTAGTTACGTGTATGCAGCCAAGATCGTGTTATCTCATCATTTTTAAATTTTAGTAGTAAGACAAACATTTAAAATCCTTTAAATTTACTATAAATCAGTCAAGTTATGGAGTGTTTAGTCCAAAGCACTTTACGCTACACACTCATTCACCCATTGACACACATTCATCCTGGTGGCAGAGGCTACCCTAAACGCTGCCTCCTGCCACCAGCAGGAATTCATTAACACACAGATGAACACAGCATCAGGAGCAACCTGGGGTTCAGTGTCTTGCTCAAAGGTACTTCGACATGTAGGCTGCCATGGTCGGGGATCGAACCACCGACCCTCCGATCAGTACACGACCGATCTACCAACCGCCACTGGTTGATGAGTCCCACTCCGTCCACCAGGAATCCTCTCAAAGAGTCATGACGCATCTATTGAACTGTTTAGAGCATTTCCTCTCATCTGCTTTGTTTAGGTGTGTGTGTGTGTGTGTGTGTGTGTGTGTGTGTGTGTGTATTGATGATGTTTAGAACAGAAAGGGGGGCCGGCTGCAGGAGGCTCCATGATAAGGTCAGACCCCGTTACATCTCTGGTGCTGATAAAGCAGAACACACACTCTCACACACACACACACACACACACACACACACACTCTCTCTCACACACACACACACACACACACACACACACACACACTCTCTCTCACACCCACTCAGACAGCCAGCAGAGCATCAAAGGCTGATAACACTTGGCCATTATCTTCCTGTGGCTTTGTCTTTTTTTTAGAGCATCGTGGGGCTCCAACACATCCATCACTGTTTACAGGACATCAAGCTCTGGTTTTCCTCAAAAACAAGATTTTTATCATGATAAAAGAAGCAGAATCAAACAGATTACTCATCAGAAAATGAAGATAATGATGATTTTTTATAAGAAATATAACTCTGCTCTAAGTTCAATATTTACCTCTAAGTGTGAAGTAGAAGTACTGTATAAAGTTCCATAAAATGGAAATACTGAAGTAAAGTACAAGTACCTCAGAATTGTACTTCAGTACAGTACTTGAGTAAATGTACTTAGTTACTTTCCACCAATGCAGTAACTTACTTTGTACTTTGGAGCTTTTATTTCTTGGAGATAATGAATTTCTTCCCGTTTTGGACATTTTGTTTGCCCCGTGACTCTTTAAATGGTTCCTGTAATTAAAAACTGCAGCTGATAAAATAAAGCTTCATTTGAAACAGGAAATAAACGAAGTAAATTCCAGGAACGCTTGGACTGTTTGCCTCCGTCAGTGTTTGAAACCCAGCAACTGAAACAGCAACAAGGTAAACTGAAAATCCTTCTTACAAAAGCTGAATCCAGACAATAGTCTGATCCCTCATCCAGTACAAAGCCCATTCACTCAGCTCTTTCATCTGCTCAAACAGGGAACAGAAAACATTTGATCAAGTCAAAGTTAATCTTCAACAGTTTGAACTCTGTGAGCTTTGGTACAATGGGACCGTCGAAGGATTTAACCTGAAAGAAACCGTCTTGTCTCTAGTAACCTGCTCTGCTTCAATGTGCTTTGGAATCAAAGTCTCATCATTTTATTTCCATATCAGTGGAGACGTCTGATCACTGGGGCTTTATGAATATTCCATTTATTAAAACAACAGATTTAGGAGTGATCTCTCCTCTCATACGCTGCAGAAACTTACAGGTTTGAAGCTTTCAATGAATAATTTCAGTTTTTATAGACTGCCACAAAGAAATTCAGTTTTTTTAAAAACTTTTTACTGTTTTTGTGACATTTCTACAATACGGAGCCTCACACTGAACCTGACAGACTCCAGAGGTGAATCACCGCCGGTTTTATCCCGATCCTTGAGTCACGATACGATTTATTGAGATTTTAATCATTGTGTGATATGGTGAGTATTGATACAATATATTGAGATTTAACTGTTTAACTGCATTTTGTGTCCACAGAATTAAATCCAGTCAATAATAGTTTTGTCCAATCAGAGAAACTTCTCAGTGTTTTCATGTGACTTCAGTCTTTTTATTGTCCTCAAAGAGAGTCAAAGCCTCAGACTGACAACAAAGTATCCAGTCAGACTGATATCAAACATGTTGGACGACAACAACTGCAGCATTTTATCATCAAACACAAGCAACAAGCTGCACTGATCTCAAGGTTTTGGAATGAAACATGAAAAAACTGAACTTTGCAGCTTTATTTTGGCAAAAATACTGACGGCCCACCGGAACGATAAATATAGATACTTGGCAGCCATGAATCAATATAATATCATTATATAATACTGCCACGCTAAATATTGTGGTACCAAGCTGTATCGATTTTTCCAACTTCATGGCCGACCGTGAATATTCTGAGTATATTTTATACCTGTAAAATAACTTACAGTTTTCTTATCAGCCTTGACTTAGAAATGATTATCTTTACTCCATTTAAATGGAAAAAGAATGAATAATCAGTGAAAATTGCATTTTCTTTAACCCTTTGATGCATGAGTCCAAAATTGCTTTGTGAAATCAATTTATTTCATGATTAAATATTCAAAGTATTCTTTGAATGTCTTGTTTTTTATTACAACAGATCACTATTTCCATTTTCCCTTCATACTTTATTCTCAAGTTAATTGAGGAAAACCTGGAATACTTGATGATTAAATTAAATTATAGCAAAGATATAGAACATAAAAACTCACTTTAGACCCATGTTGTGCATCAAAGGGTTAATATAATAACAATAATAATATAATAATCTGTTGTTAGTTGAGTGTAATGTGAGTAACTCAAGCACTTTCCAGAATAAATGTCAGGTAGCTTTGGGAAACCTGAGCAGCGTGATAAAACACTGGAGCAGAAGACCCAGCTCTCTACTGATCACCTACACACTTAATCAACACACAGCACACACACAAAAACAAACAACAACAACAACAAAAACCTGCACCTGCATCCCAAAAACACTTCCGTCCCAACAGGACTCAACGTAATATTTGTCACTTATTCTGTTTATTCTTGTCTTGTTTCTTGACTTCATCCTTGGTTGTGTTGTTTGATCTCTCAAACGTACGTCTCTTTGGATAAAAGCTTCTGATAAATAACTTGTAGATTATAGACTGTAGGACATAAAGTAGAAGTTATTAAAGGTCATAAAGTAAACAAGCAGCAGACCGCTCGGTCCCTGCAGCAGCAGCAGCAACACCTGATCCTGGAGCCGTAAACCACCGAGACGCTGAGCTCACTGACGGTGACACTGAGACCAGACCGCAACCAGACAGACAGGAATGCTGATGTGTGTCTCTGATAACACACTCACACACACACACACACACACACACATCTCCCTCAGCGTTCCCACTCGGATCACAATAGAGCCCCACAAACCAGGAACAAGAGCAGATCACAGGCCGCTGACATCGCTGTGTACACACTAATTAGGCACACTGGCACGGCCACAATGGGCTTTTCATACACTCACACACACACACACACACACTGGGGACGTATCAGGGCTGGGGTCTGTGCCATGTTTGCCATGATAGCCTGTTTGATGTGGGGTGAGAAGTCCTCTGCCCAGTAATAAGGAGGGGGAGGAGACAGTCGCTTTAGGAGCTGCAGCAGCGTTTGTTGGGACTCTGACAGTCTCAGTGTGAACGGAGGATGCTGCTTTTGTCCCGGCGCTGTATGAACAGGCGTTTTGTTTGCCAGATGACATTTAGACAATGGCTGCTGACGGGCGGGAGGAGAGGGCTGTGTGTTGTCGACAGCGATCATACGAGGGACGTCTGAAGCTTTTGTGGACTGCTGAAGACCGGAGGGTCAGCGGGTCGAGACCCAGTGACCTCTGAGGCATCAGGAGACAAAATAACGTGAAGAGAGAAGAACCAATATTGTTGGTTTACCACCTAAAGCCTCCTCATTTATCACCAACACTAAAAAAACACCTACAGCCAGCGTAGAAACCTTTAAAAACACATTTTCAAAAGTTTTATCAAATGTTTCCAATTCCCTCTAAAGCCTGACCGCATCTCTATGTTTACTATGGTAATACGAAACAAAAACACTAAATTACCCTGAAAACAAAAGAAAGTTGCAAAATTACAGAAAGACCCAAAACTACAAAAAAATACCAAAAAAAGTCTTAAAAGAGCAACAAAAGACATAAAATGACCAAAACAGACACACAAATTGAAAAAAGACACACAAAAAAACACATACCAGAAAAAAATATACAAAAAATTACCAAAAAGTTGTAAAAGAGCAACAAGAGACACTTTTGAAATGACCAAAAGAAGAAAGACAAAAATACAAAAAATATAAATAAAAATACAAGAAAAAGACTCAAAATGACCAAAGAAATACTAAAAAACGACACAAAACAACAAGAATCACCACATCATCCATTCACGCTGAGTGTGTGTGTGTGTGTGTGTGTGTGTGTGTGTGTGTGTGTGTGTGTGTGTGTGTGAGTCTCCGACTGTGTGTGTTGAGTGACTTCCTGCAGGTTGTTTATCTCTCCACCAGACTGATCACTGATAAACACACACAGGGTCATTATCTCACACACACACACACACACACACACACACACACACTTGTGCAAACACTCAGGTAACTCTGATAATCAGGCAGGTTTTGTTGTGTCAGTTATTCTCCACAGGTGATGATGCCTCTGATACCAACACACACACACACACACACACACACACACACACACAGATCAGGTGTTGATTGGCGACCTGAGAGGAACTCAGATGTTGACACAGAGATGAAGATCTGACTCCAGTCTGCTGAGTCTCATCTTCCTCTTCATCTTCCTCCTTAGAGCTGTGAGTCATCAGACGGTTTTATCCCTCATACCTGAGTCATGATACTATATCACTGTGATTTCAATCATTGTGTGATATGGTGAGTATTGATTCAATATATTAACATTTAACTGTTTAACTGCATTTTGTGTCCACAGAATTAAATCCAGTCCAGAATAGTTTTGTCCAATCAGAGAAACTTCTCAGTGTTTTCATGTAACTTGAGTCTTTTTATTCTCCACAATGAGAGTCAAAGCCTCAAACTGACAACAAAGTATCCAGTCAGACTGAACAGCGCTGAGTGAGTGTTTTCCTGCTCTGTGGGTTAAATTACTGTAATGACTCCATGTTGGCTGGAAAGAGAAACTTCTCAGCTTTCACTAAACATTGGAATTAACCGTTTAGTGTTTATGGTAAAAGTGTCGCCAACAACACTCTGTAAACTTCCATGATGTCACAAATCACATTTTTTTGCAGAATACATATAGGGAAACACTTTCTGGTTGATATGAAATGTGTTTATTGATCTGCTGGTTAGTGAACAGGAACACATGGTACTGTAAGAGTTAATAACCTTATTGGGGCTGAGATGATAAACCAAAGAAATAAAGGAAACATTTATTATGAACTGTTTGAATCTCACACCAACACATAGCCCATTACAAAACACTACAACTAACAAAAACTACACCAAAACTAGCAAACTCACTCTAAAAACTCATTAAAACTAACTGAATTTGAAAACAAAAATTCACAACAAAACTAAAACTAAAACTAATGAAAAATCCATAACTATTGTAGCCTTGCTCCACATAGTGTCCTATGGTTAGTCCTGGTCTGCCTGTCCTGTTAAACCGTCTCTCTGAGTAGAAACGTGACTCTAATGGAGGAAAGCTAAGCAGAGCATCACCACGCCCTCCGCTCGGCCTTTATCCCCTGATTTAAACACCTCATCAGGCCGGCCTTACACCTCCAGGAATAGACCTTTCCATAGACACTAAATAAAATAAACAGTTGCTGGAGGAGACCATCAGCTGCTGAGGGCAGCGGCTAAAGGGAATCACATGTTTGGCGTGACATGAGAAAGCTCCGTCAGACGAGGAGGAAGAAAGATGTTGAGGAAGAAGTGAGAGAGAAGAGGAGAGACTGGTTCAACCTCCAGCTCCATAAGGAGAAACAGACCTTTACCAGCTTTTACTGACTGTTAAATACTGGCTGGTGATAAGGCGCCGAGAGGTCCACAGCCCGAGAACAGAGCAGGACAGAACAGAACAGAACAGGACAGGACAGGACAGGACAGGACAGGACAGGACAGGACAGGAGAAAAGAAAAGAAAAGAAAAGAAAAGAAAAGAAAAGAAAAGAAAAGAAAAGAAAAGAAAAGAAAAGAAGAAAAGAAAGGAACAGAAAAGAAAAGAAAAGAAAAGAAAAGAAAAGAGCCTGGCTTTTATTTTTGGGATTAGTTTTCCCATCAATTCCACTCAAGTCTGTAAAAGGTCCATTAAAGCGAGTCGGTAGAACAGCGACAAGGGCAACCTGACATCCATCAACTCTGCTGCTCCACAGCCGGCAACACACACACACACAGACAGCAACACACACCTCGAATACAGCAACACACACACACCCACAGCCGGCAACACACACACAGAGACAGCAACACACACCTCGAATACAGCAACAACACCTCGAATACAGCAACACACACCTACAGCCGGCAACACACACACAGACAGCAACACACACCCAGAGACAGCAACACACACCTCGAATACAGCAACACACACCTACAGCCAGCAACACACACCTACAGCCGGCAACACACACCTAGAGACAGCAACACACACCTACAGCCGGCAACACACACCTACAGCCAGCAACACACACTTACAGCCGGCAACACACACCTAGAGACAGCAACACACACCTACAGCCGGCAACACACACCCAGAGACAGCAACACACACCTACAGCCGGCAACACACACCTAGAGACAGCAACACACACCTACAGCCGGCAACACACACCTACAGCCAGCAACACACACTTACAGCCGGCAACACACACCTAGAGACAGCAACACACACTTACAGCCGGCAACACACACCCAGAGACAGCAACACACACCTACAGCCGGCAACACACACCTAGAGACAGCAACACACACCTACAGCCGGCAACACACACCTAGAGACTAAAGCTAATGAAAGAGCACTGGCCAAGCGGTGTGTGTCAGTGTGTTGGTGTGTGTCTGTGTGTGTTGGTGTGTGTCAGTGTGTTGGTGTGTGTTGGTGTGTGTATGTGTGTGTTGGTGTGTGTCAGTGTGTGTCTGTGTGTGTTGGTGTGTAAATCCTATCAGTGTCACAAAGGTTACGCTCCCTCAGGATAACCAGCAGAGATCTCTGAGGGTTTTCTCTCCTCTCTTTTTGTGATTAGCTGTCAGCAGAATTTCTTGGTGTGCAGACGACGGCTTTCATGTCGGGTCCTCATGGTTCTAATAGGTTCTAATGGTTCTCATGGTTCTCATGGTTCTAATAGGTTCTAATGGTTCTTATGGTTCTAATAGGTTCTAATGGTTCTAATAGGTTCTCATGGTTCTCATGGTTCTCATGGTTCTCATGGCTCTTGGTCTATCGAGGGTTCATTCAAACACTACGCAGAGCAAACACACTGTCTGTTTGTGGTCTGGTCCATATTTATCTGGCACCGTGACGTTGTATTCTCCTTTCTGATGTCGGCTCACAACAAGGAAAACATTTCTTACAAATGTGAGTTTCATAAAGACTGAAAAATCAAGATTCATAATAGTTGAGTGGCAAAGCTCAATATTGTTCATTTTTTTTGATAAAAGCACCAATTATGGCAGATGTGTTGATAATTATATTGGAACAAAACTGGATATTGGGCCATCACAGATTCAGACCCTGGTTGCCATGGCAGCAGCTGGTTAAACTTTCCTTTCCTATTGGACCCAGGTTCAATAATGGACATGATCGAGATTCTCATACAATATATTTTCACTTGAACTTTCTGTAATTAATATTTGTGGTGTTGTAACCATGGTAACAGCAGCTTGGAGGCCCAGCTTCTATCTACTTGTAACAGCTGGCCGCCATTTTCAAAAATGGCCACCATGGTCATCAGATTGCGAATACGCGATGGCCCAATATCCGGTCTTTTTCTACATATATTAAGCTATATATGTACCAAATTTGATGTTTTTATCACTAAACGAGCTATAGGTTAGCTATGTCGCCCCACTACAAGGTCTTTCTCACATGTGGTAGTCACAAACTTCTGAATCTGAATTTAAGAGTCCAATAAAATGTGAGCTTGAACAGATTGGAAAGAGAAACTGATAAAATCATGATCTTATTGTCTCTGAGCTCCAGACCCTCTGATTGGAAACATATCTGCATATTTTGGGGGAGGAATGTATCAGGAAAAGCCTTGAGGAGGCCCAGATGTCTCTGAGTGACACCACTTGGTTGGACTGAGGTCTGTCACTATCTTCTTTAGTTTTATACATAAACTTATTTTATTTTATATATCAGGATCAATCAGGACATTAGCAGGATGCCATACATTATTCTCATCATAAATTAAATGCAAATGCTGTTTAAACTTTTGACAAAGACTTTTTGTCATTTTTGGAAATACTTGACAAATTGTGTTGGCGAACTATAATAGCATGAACATTATTATTAATGGTTGTAAGTATGTGTCCCTGTTCAGATTATATATATTCTAATTAATCTGAATCTGAAGCTGTTAAAGTGAGACCTAAAGGGCACAGAAAGCACAAAAGTTGGAACATGCAAACAAAACATTTGGATGATTGATGATGAAAACTTTCCAAATGAGACAAATGACCAATTAAGACCAAAATTGTTTGTTTGTTTTGGTTTTGTTTGCAAGCTCTATTCAAAAGTATGACTTATGAACAATCCTCAGTTGGTATATAATATAATATGCTTTTTAATGAGCAGTTACAGGAACAATGTGACAGATAATTGTCTGTGTTTTAATGTGTAATGTGAGAATGAGGTCGACTTTTATCCAACAGTTTATTAAATCTACTTCATGATGAAAAACCAACAAGTTCTCCATCCTCAATGACAGCAGAACCACAAACTACGACTCGTATGTACCAATCACGGCTCGCGGTACAAGTTCTAAAAATATCACACAAAAAGGCTGCTGTTTCTGTGGACTTATGTGATAAACCACTGACCTACACTGTAAAAACTGTCTGTAGAAATTACAGTAAAACTGTCAAATTGCATCAGAAAAAATCACCGTAGTAGACACTTAATTACTGTTTATCAAGGAATAGTACAAAAGTTAAACTGTAAAAATATTTATTTAAATGTATGTAAAATTAATGGAGAAATACCATAATGTCACAAAGACACAAATACATTTACCTTGAAAATAACAGTATCATTCAGTCTCTATAACAGTTTTTTCTGATATTTCCATTTACATTTACAGTAGAAAACCCACTCACTCAAGTTGTGGCAACCACAGCTGCCGGTATTTTACCGTAAATTAAACAGATATTTTTTACAGTGTAGGTTTAGGCCAAAAAATGTCCTGGTAAGGCTTCATAAAAGACAAAAAGTTTAAACGGTAAATAAATGAACCTAAATGCAGTAAGTGAAGAAGTTACAAGGTCACGTGACTACCACAAGTTACATAAAAAACATAAAAACGTTTAAAAAATATATATATAAAAAACGTAACGTCTTCCTCTCCACGTCAAAGAGACACGAAACTGAAAGTAAAAACCAGTGACGTAAAAATCCTGACATCATTAAAAAAAAAAGACAGACATCACGAAAAAATGTAAAGATTGAAATTGAAAAAACAATCATAATGCATAAAAATATATATTTTTAAAAATGTATGAGATAACATAATTGTGAGACTGTAATCTTTTTAATAATCGTGTTTTGTTTCTAGTATTTTTATTTCCAATACGTCAGTTTTACTGTTCCATGTAACATAAAGCCTGTAGAGCGTTGGATGGTTTTATTATCAGACCCTCGATACTCTCATATTTACTGGGGTTTCTTTTAACTTTAAACTGATTTTTCCTCATTATTCCCTAAAACAAGGAGGTTCTGTTTTCTATTTGTCTGTTTCCAGCAGGATTATGTAAAAACTACGGACCTGATTTCATGAAACCTTGTGGAAGGTTCATGGACCGAGTCAGAACTCGTTAAATTTAGGATCCAAACCTCTTTAACGGTGTGAGATAGTCTACGGTCTCTGAGCCGCTTTTACAATCCACAAGAAGTAGTGATAGTGTGAAAAAATGTTAATGGAAACAGAATCCAGCGTATATTTACAAAACAATAGTTTATCATGTTGAACATGAAATAGTCCGTCTTTGTGCAGTTTTTAATTAAAAATGGGTCAAAAAAGATTCAGATCTTTAGGTTTTACAGCTGTTTAAGGACCAGGGCTGTAGTTGACATTGTGTCTTTTCTCTGAGCTCCTAACAAACACTGAGACATCCAGCTGGTCTCCAGAGCGGTAAAATGAAGCTGAAAGGAGTAAAAGTGGCGTTTGATAAACTTCAGCCTGTCCTCTCGGGTTGGTTTCTACACCACGAGGAGCCGTTATGGTTTTTTAATGCGCTGCCATTGTGAGTCTCCACAGTGTCTCTGCCTTCTGGACCAGGCCTCAAACTGTACCGTGAATGTGATTTACCATGGGAACTCCAGAGCATTCTTCTCGTTTCTGAGGACGCTGAAAGGAGCCGGACCGGAGCCAGAACAGAGAACAGAGAGTCTAAGAGGCACGGACGCCTGAACGCACCACGCCATGTAAATCACACACACACACACACACACACACACACACACACACAGTTTACTGTTTACAGCTGATATTTAACTCCATGGAGTTTTGTTCTATTTCCTCCATGTCTGACTCCTTCCATCCTGCCTGTATTCACCACTTAAAACATGTTTAAATACCATGTTGGTATATTTTTTCACCTATATGACCTGATAATAATAATTGATTTTTTATTCTGACTTACTGGATCAACATTTAGAACCAAAAAGAAACAAAGAAAAACCAACATAAATGTGATCTTGTGATTGTGTGTGATCCTGGTTTTTATTCTAGTGGGACTCTGTTTTATTTGTGTCTTGTGTGTTTAACGGGACAGTTGTGGTGGTTTGTGTTGCTGTGTGGAGGACTGATGGACTCAGACTACAGAAAGACTACAGTCTAAGACTACAGTCTAAGACTACAGACTAAGACTACAGAAAGACTACAGTCTAAGACTACAGTCTAAGACTACAGAAAGACTACAGTCTAAGACTACAGAAAGACTACAGTCTAAGACTACAGTCTAAGACTACAGAAAGACTACAGTCTAAGACTACAGAAAGACTACAGTCTAAGACTACAGACTAAGACTACAGACTAAGACTACAGTCTAAGACTACAGACTAAGACTACAGTCTAAGACTACAGTCTAAGACTACAGAAAGACTACAGTCTAAGACTACAGACTAAGACTACAATCTAAGACTACAGTCTAAGACTACAGAAAGACTACAGTCTAAGACTACAGAAAGACTACAGTCTAAGACTACAGTCTAAGACTACAGACTAAGACTACAGTCTAAGACTACAGACTAAGACTACAGTCTAAGACTACAGTCGGTGTGAGCTGACTGTAGTCTGGAGGAAAACCAGAGAATGAAATAAATAAACAAGCGTCGGAGCAGTTTGACATGTTAGTGTTTCTAACACTCTCTCACTGATCCAGTGAACTAAACACACAAATATGTTGGTGGTGGGTGTAAACATCATGAAACGTTTAACGAGCCCCAGCAGCACCTGAGCTGCTTTATTATCGATAAAGACTTTATAGACGTTGGTGGTTTCCATCGTTCCTCTGTGTGAATGTTGCTGCGCATTGTGAAAATGGAAAAATAGCGTCATGGGAGCTTTCACACATTTTCTCCAAGATGGATTTTATCTTTTTATTTTGGCCTAAAAAACACCAGAACTAAACCAGTTTGGACCCCGTTGGCTATTGTTCTGCTGACGGTTAGCCAATATTACTGCCATCAGACCACAGAAATAATAAAAATAAAGGCCAATAAAAAGATACAGCCGACGGTTCTGAGACGGGTCAGAACTACTCGGACTACAAACTGAAACCACAAAGCTTTGATAACAGAATCCATCCCATTGGCTCCACATTCAGATTATGAGTCCCTCCAACAAAAAGCCAGTTTTTATTTTCTGGTTGGATTCTGGTATTCTGCTGATGGCAGATATGAAGTGAACCACGCTTCATGACTCCACTGAACTGAAGATGTTTATTGTCCCCAGAAACCTCTGGAGTCTGTTTTAAGACCCATAAAAGCTTTAAAATGTCCTAAATGTTACATTGTAGAACAATAACAGAGCTTATTTCAAGGATCAAACTAAAAACGCATTTTAAGAACCAATCGACTTCCCAACAAGGGACAGAAGGTTTTACTTCAGGTTCAGGACTCGTTCCTGCAGAACTTTATAGAGATTACGAGTCAAAAACAACAAGTCTGTGAAGGTTTTTATCAGCAGCTGCTCCTCGTTACAGTCCTGAATAAAACCACCACGGCTCTGATTCCTCTGTTATCTCCAGCAGGTCTGCTTACTAAAGGTTTGACCCCCGTATACGCCAGCTCTGTAGGAGTGTATGAGAGACTGTGGATCAGAGAGCAGTAGCACCATGATAAGATCTGGAGAACCGGGTCAGACCGGGGTCAGGAGGAGGCCTCCACCCTATGACATCACCGCAGGAAATCCCCTCATACCCCCCGACTTCCTCCATCAGATCCCTCTCTCTCTCTCTCTCTGTCTCTCTCTCTCTCCCTCTCTCTCTCTCTCTCTCTCTCTCTCTCTCTCTCTCTCTCTCTCTCTCTCTCTGTCTGTCTCTCTCTCTGTCTCTCTAGTTCAGTCTCTTCAGTCTGTTTTCAGTCCCTCTTAACTCTCCTCTTTACCCGTACACTGTAAAAAGGTGTTTAAAAACCAGATCAAACAGTAAATCTAAAGGTCTAAAACCAGATCAAACAGTAAATCTGAGGGAAATGATCTTGCTGCATGGACAGATAATTTACCTTGACAAGATTTATTAAATTAAGATTATTAAATCTAGAAATAAGCATGTTGAACACTTACGTCAATTTCTTATTTTAAGTGTTCAACATGCTTATTTCTTAATTTAATAATCTTAATTTAATAAATCTTGTCAAGGTAAATTATCTGGTTTTAGACCTTTAGATTTACTGTTTTATCTGGTTTTAGAAACATTTTTTTTACAGTGCACGTGGCTTCTCTCCGGCTCTCAACCCTCAACCACAAACACAAATATGTTCCCCGCTGCCCAGAGATGCAGAATATGCGAGACCAAGTGAAGATGGCGGCTGGTGGAGCTCTGGAGCAGCTCTGGCAGCGAGCCGTCCGGAGCGTCTGCAGCAGCAGCAGCAGCAGCGAGGTGTCAGAGCCCGTTAGAGCCTCCGGCTGGACACAACGCTACACAACGAGCTGGACAAAAGCCGGCCTGTCTCCCCTCATTAAGTGATTTAAGATCCCGTGTTCCCCGACTCCTTTCATCGCCCTCCAAAGGGAACACAGTGGAAAAAGCCCAAGCAGGCTGCCAGGACCTGCTGACATGAATGGGCTGAAGAGGGGCAGCAGAGCCAAGCTGATGGCGGAGGACCAGGGCTAAAGCTACGCTACGCTAGCCAGGCCTGTTAGCCAGCAGGCTCTGAATGGAGCGGGGCCCCTGGAGGCTTGGCCCCCGGCTGGGAACCAGCAGCCACTTAATCCATTAACAGTTCCTCCTCCACGCAACAAGCAACGCTTCCCATGAAGCTTCACTGCAGCACTAATGTTTCCACCTTTATATATATATATATATATATTATAACCTGAACATCAGAGTCCAACATCAGCCTCCAAGAATTATGATGATTAAAGACACAATCATACACCGTCACCAGGAGAAACTCTGATCTATCACACCGTCACCAGGAGAAACTCTGATACATCACACCGTCACCAGGAGAAACTCCGGTCTGGATTCATCAGCAGTAGAACGGTTCTAGCTGAACAAATCTCAACCAGCAGACATTTGGTTTGTTGGTGGACAATAAAACTTCTGCGTCATTAAAATAGTTTCAGAAAGTCTGAAGCTTTAATCTGCAGATATCTGATAGCAGAGACCAGGACCAGGTCTGAAACATCTGGACCCCTGTTAAAGGAGACCAGGATCTGAACCTGGTCTGGTTTAATTGTTCCACGTTGATTAAATATTAAAGATGTGTGTCTTCATTGTGCTGTAACAGATTTCTTTCCTACATTTTTTGATTTTCTGGTGCTACAGAAAGGTTGTTTTTATTAATAATTATTAGGATTATGACAAGCACATTTTGTTTTAATTAGATAAACAGTTTTTAACAAAAGTATCCCATCACTTTTTTATTAAAACTAACATATATGTCATCATATATCAGTATCTTATAATAAGACAGAAAAAAGCTGTTTGAGGACAGAACGTACCAGAATTACGCAGCAAAAAATCTCTGACTTATGATATAAATCGTGTAATTTGAAAACCTCATATTGTAAAAAGTGAAAGAATCAAAACACAGAGAAATGCACATGTTCAGAAACTCAGAAACCTTTAAATGAGCCGTCAGGAATTTTGTTGTGATATCTAGAGCTGCAAAGATTAATCGATTCATTGATATATATATATATATATATATATATATATATATATATATATATATATATATATATATATATATATAAACCACACACAGCTTGAATTAACAGCTGAGAGGAAGCAGGCTCCTCTGGGTCATTGAGTCATGTGTTAATGTTCAGATTGAAGCTCTGAGGACCTAATGGATCTGATCTGATGTGATCTGATCTGATCTGATCTTGTGAAGGACGTTCTACGGCTGAATGTGTTTGAAGAGAGAGATGAACTAGAGGAAGGAGAGCGTCTAGCAGAGCTGGAACATCTGATTCTGAGTGTTGCTGCTCAGAGGAACTCTAACGTATCGAGGAGAGAGAGAGAGAGAGGGAGAGAGAGAGAGAGGGAGAGAGAGAGGGAGAGAGAGAGAGAGAGAGAGAGAGAGAGAGAGAGAGGGAGAGAGAGAGTCTGACTGGAGAGAGAACGAGGTTCCAGGACACAGAATGCAGAGAATCTCTTTCTGGATCTGAGAGGGAAAGGATGAGGGTCGGAGCAGCCAAGGGCCAATTAGTGCTGCTGGATCCAAACATTTGTTTACAAGAGGCCGTTCTGTGTCTCTCCGGGACCGGAGAACCCTGGTCGGCTCCTCAACAGAGGGGGCGGGGCCACGGCGTCACGCCGCCAGGCCTTTTGACATTACACGGCTCAGCCATGAGGTCAGAGGAACTCTCTCTGCTCGCCACAAAGGACGATTTCACCCTCTCCCCGTGAGAACAGACAGGAAGAATGAACTCTCAGAGCTCCTGGTATCACTGAGGGGAGGAGCAGGAGGAGAAACATGGGGAGGAGCAGGAGGAGAAACATGGGGAGGAGCAGGAGGAGAACAGTCAGGAATAATGAACTCTCAGAGCTCCTGGTATCACGTTCACTTTCACACGCGTCAACTCCATCCTGGAGCAGAACAAAGGGCCACAAACAGTAGAGGGGAGGAGCAGGAGGAGAAACAAGGAGGAGAAACATGGAGGGGAGGAGCAGGAGGAAAACTGTCCAAAATTTTGTATTGAAGTGAATGGGACGGCCGAAAAAAAAGATTGAAAAAGAACAATAATTGGAGATTTTTAAACGTCTACTTCTCCGGCATAATTTCACCTAGAGACTCCATTTAAACTTTAAACAGTAGACACAAGTCTTGTGTATCGGTGTATTAATCCACGTTTCGATAGGTCATATAGTTTTTTATCAATCCCTGTTCAATGACCATGATCATTTTTGGAGAAATTCTGAAATTATAATGGGTGTGTATTGCACGGAATGTTCGTGTCACAGTGTGTGACATCATCACCAGAGTGTAGAGGGAGAGAAAAAACTGTCAAAAAATAAATTTGAAAACTGCGCTCCAGGCCGCAAATTCCACTCTACAGAAATAATTTATACATAGAAACGTAGGAAAATTAGTCTTCTCCCTCACAATCCTCTGGTAAAGCTGTCAGAGTTATAGTTTGGGCGTAGGACGCACAGATGATCCACCAACACCACCAACAGCCTCATTGGCTCCCATATTAAAAACGCAGGAAGATTTCTGAAAAAGGGAGATGGAACAGTTTTTTTAGATCGCTCTAACAAAGCTATTTTTTTATTTTTCTTAAAAAAAACATATGTAGACGTTCAGGAAGAACTCAGGACGCTCAAAGTGAAGTCAGATCAATGATAGGTATTATGGTTTTGCCAAAAATGCTTTCTGTTCGAGGCCAGAAATTTCACTCTGCCCACCTCTGCTGTCACTGTTCAGGAACATTCTACAGCGGCAGTTAATTCTGTTGATTGCTCTGATTTTTGATCCTTTGATGTGATTACAGTTACAGATACACACACACTCCTCCAGATACACACACACACACACACTTACACACAGGTAACTTTATGTGATTTTAGTTACACCCACAAACAAATGCGTGCATAATTGCGATCACTCCTCCAGATACACACTCACACACACACACACACACACACACACACACATTATGAGGTTAAAGGTCATAGGTTGCTGTATAAATAAATACTTGTAAAGGAATGCTTGTTGTAGGTGTGCTCCTTGTATATTATATAGTATCATAACATTACTAGTATTAATTGTTATAAATCTCTGAAGAATCTCATCATAGTGTACACACACCGGCAGTAGTGGCCCTTTCACTATTTACCCAGAGGTGTGAGTGTGAAACAGAGTGTGTGAGTGTGAAATAACATAAAAGACCTGGGACCAGGACCAGGTCCAGGACCAGGACCAGGATCAGGACCTGATCCAGCTGCTCTCTGAACTCTGGAGGATCAGACGGATGACTGAGTCTCACGGCTGATTAACACTAATGATGATCAAACAGCTGACTGACGGACACACACACGAGACCCTGAACACACCAGGCTGCAGCTGGGTGTGTGTGTGTGTGTGTGTGTGTGTGTTATTATTATGAACCCTGTGGAGTCTCTAAAGCTCCAGAGAACAAAGCTGCTGAACATTTACCTCTAAAGTTCTGGCTGTAAACATCAGAGATCACAGTTATGTTGGTTTTTCTTTGTTTCTTTTTGGTTCTAAATGTTGATCCAGTAAGTCAGAATAAAAAATCTATTATCAGGTCATATAGGAGAAAAATACACCAACGTAGTATTTAAACATTTATTAAGTGGTGAATACAGGCAGGATGGAAAGATTCAGACTCAGAGTTAAAGACGCTGACGTTCATCTGCAGCTTGTCAACATTTTTACGTTCAGAATCAGAACCAAGAAGAATTTTTTACTCCAAAGAAGAAGAGAAATGTTTGAGTGAGCAGGTCCAGGACGCTTTAGAGGACCGGAGACGTTAATGAGCCTGAAGGAGTCTGAAGCTTTAACCTCCACATATCTGATACACACTGTAAAAAAAAAAACTGTTGTTTTTAGGGTAAAAACCAGAACTTTACCGTAATAAATACGGTGCAACGTTTTCTAATATTACAGTAAAATGATATTAACTCTGTTGATTTCATGTTTAAGCTTGACATTTTATTCGATATTTTACCGTTTAAATAAAAAGTTTTTCCATCAAAAGAAACGCTGTTCTGCCATATAATTGACAAGAAAATACTTTATAAATGTATATGGTGTTTAGTACATTTAACAGTGAGAAAAAGGATTTTTACAAAAAATAAATGCAAAAATTACAGTGATGCTTGTATATATATTACATTAAATATATATTACAGTATATTTTTGTTACAAAAACGGTGCCAGAGTATTTTACAGTGGAGTCATTTATTTATTTTTAAAACTGTAAAAAATACTGTTTTGGCCGATATATACATATATTTATCATTTTAACATGTGGACCCCGTTAGAGGAGACCCGGATCTGAACCTGGTCTGGTTTAATTGTTCCACGTTGATTAAATATTAAAGATGTGTGTCTTCATTGTGCCGTAACAGATTTCTTTCCTACATTTTTTTATTTTCTGGTGCTACAGAAAGGTTGTTTTTATTAATAATTCTTGGGATTATGACAAATACATTTAGTTTTAATTAAATAAACAGTTTTCAACAAAAGTATCCCGTCACTTTTTTATTAAAACTAACATATATCAACTAATCTGGAATATTTAGATGCACTTAAACACATTTTTTCATCATGACAATAACGTTTTGTGGCTCCATGTTCACATTTTAGAGCCAAATGAAAACTTCCACTGAAGGAAATTAAACATATTAATATTTTTTCATCAGCAGAATTTTCTATCCAAATGTCCAAATGTTGAATATCAAAGTGAATCAGCCAGTGAGCTGGAATGATGCCAAAAGGTTTTATTGTGAATATTCTCAAAACTTTAAATGTGATTGTGTGTAAAAACATTTTTAACAACAAATCTGTGACGCTTCAAACGTTTTCTGTTTAATCCAGAAGGTTGAAATATGTTTTCGTACAAAACAATATTACTAATAAAATCAGTTTCTTAGTGTGAAGTTATTATAAATCACCAGAATCTCAACATTCAGTGAAGAAACCTCAAAATTAGTGAAAATTACAACATTTACATATAGAACCTGTAAAAAATGGTTTTACAGTTGGAGGAAACATATATAAATATATATATACAGTCATGTGAAAAAATTAGGACACCCCATTAAATATTCAGTTCTTTATTAAGAAATGTTCACATACCGATGTCTAATCTTGTTTTTATTTATCTCTGGGAAAGAATGTGATTTAATTGCAGCTAAACAACAAAAAATAACCTTGATTTACTCATTAAACAAAAGATAACAACAAAAATGCATATTTTAACTGAGGAAAAAGTTAGGACACCCTACCCCCTAATAGCTAGTATTACCCCCTTTGGCTGAAATAACTTCAGTGAGACGCTTCTTGTAGCTTCTACCAGTCTCTGACATCGGTCTGAGGAAAGTTTGCCCCACTCTTCAACAAATTCTTTCAGCTGTGAGATGTTTGAGGGGTTTCTTGCATGTACAGCCCGTTTCATGTCACCCCACAGCATCTCAATGGGATTAAGATCTGGGCTTTGGCTCGGCCATTCCAGGACTCTCCATTTCTTTTTTCAGCCAGTCCCTGGTGGATTTACTGGTATGTTTTGGATCATTGTCATGTTGCAGGGTCCAGTTCCTCTTCAGCGTTAATTTTTTTTTACAGATGGTCTCACATGTTCCTCAAGCACTCTCTGATACACGGTAGAATTCATGGTGGATTCTATGACGGTGAGCTGGCCAGGTCCTGCTGCAGCAAAGCATCCCCAAACCATGACACTTCCACCTCCATGCTTCACAGTTGGGATGAGGTTCTTTTCCTGGAATGCTGTATTTGGTTTACGCCAAACATGTCCTCTGTTCTAGTGTCCAAATAATTCAATTTTGGACTCATCTGTCCAAAGAATATTATTCCAGAAGTCCTGGTCTTTGTCTATGTTCTCGCTGGCAAACTTTATTCTGGCCTTTATGTTTTTCTTAGAGAGCAATGGTTTCCTCGTTGCACACCTCCGATGAAAGTTAAACTTGTGTAGTCTCTCTCTGATTGTAGAGGCATGCACTTTCACATCAACAGTAGCAAGAGCCTGCTGTAGGTCCCATAATGACATTTTAGGGTCTTTGGTGACTAATTTCAGCATCTTGCGGTCTGCTCTCCAGGTGAACTTGCTTGGACAGCCAGACCTGGGCATGTTGGCAGTTGTTTTGAATGTCCCCCACTTATAGATTATTTTCCGGACAGTGGAATGGCTGATGTCAAATTCTTTTGAGATCATTTTAAATCGCTTACCAGACTCACTAGCTGCTACAATCTTCTTTCTGAAGGCCTCAGACTGCTCTTTTGATCTCACCATGGTCTTCACTCTCACTTCAACAGTCAGGAGCACACCAAACTAAATGTCTGAGGTTTAAATAGGTCAAGCCTCCTTCAAAATGCTGAGTAACGATGTTCTAATCATGTGCACCTAATGTGATACACATGTGTGTGATTTTAGCCATTTTAAGTGGGAATAAATGTGGGGGTGTCCTAATTTATTCCTCACCAGAAATTTCATTTTTTTTAAATTATATTTTACAGAAGGTTTTAAAAAATAATTTGTTCAGTTAAAATTGTTTAGTTGTATTACTTGAATCTCTCAGTATTGTTGAAATTGATATTAAATATCCATATGTCCAAATATGTGAAAAAAACCCACTTCTTTCATAGGGTGTCCTAATTTTTTCACATGACTGTATATATATATATATATATATATATATATATTTCCAACTGTAAAACTGATCAGATTTTTTCTTTCAGCTTCTCCACATTTTCCTCTCTGAGCTCCTTTAAAACATTTTAAGGTAATTTTTAGGCTTTTCAAGCTTTTACTACATTAGAAGAATAAAACTGCATCACATCGTGTTTTTTATTTGTGTAATTATTAACTTTAACTGTCAGCATAATAAGCATGTTGAACACTTAAAATAAGAAATTAACTATTAAAACCAGAAACATTTAGATTTAGAAGTGTAAGACAATTAATCTTGTTTTAAGAGTTAATTTATCATTTTAAGTGTTCAACGTGCTGATTTCTAGATATTTTTTTATTTTTTACAGCGTGTTGGAGCGTTTAAAGTTTACAGACGATTTAACTCCATAAATCAGATTATTAGAATCGTTGGAGGACGAGAAAAGAGAATCAGACTCTCAACATTCATACGGCAGCTGCACCAGCGTGTGTGTGTGTGTGTGTGTGCGTGTGTGTGTGTGTGTGTGTGTGTGTGTGTGTGTGTGTGTGTGTGTCTGTGTGTGAGTGTGTGTGTGTGTGTGTGTGTGTGTGTGTTTGTCACTTTAAGGCTGCTGCATTAAGAGCTTTGGTCCCTTCAGGCTGCAGCAGGAGGATTCTGGGTAATTTCTGGTGTATCTGGCACAGTTCTGGTGATCTGAGCTCAGCAGCCAATCACAGCGCAGCTGCTCACGCCTCATTGGCTGCCGCAGGTTAAAGGGTTAATCCTGATTGGTGACTTTCTGAAAGGACACGCCCCCGTTTTACACTTTTTTTTTAGGGGTTTTTTTGGGAAGAGGTGCTGGAACTGATTTACATATTTATTATTTCTGCTGTCATGTGGAGGATTTGTAACCTAATTTTTGCACATTTTTGGCTCTAAATAATAAAAATATGATTTCACCAAATGCAAAAAAAAAAAAAAGATTTCATGCTAAAAGTAACTAGAGCTGTGAAATAGTAAAAACACAATATTCCAGCTTATTGAAATAAAGCTGAATATAAATATAAAGTTGCATCAAATGAAAATTCTGAAGTAAAATACAAAAATTGTACTTAAGTATTTAATTATTAGTATTTAATTACATTCCATCAGTGATTATGAATCCTGAAGGTCTGACGGGAACATTATTATTATTAATAACTCAAAATAAATCAACTGTAACAGCAAGAAAAAAGATCAAAAAGGCCAAAAGCTGCACGAGAGTCAAGAAATAATGTAGAAAATGTTTGAAACAAGTCAGAAAAATCTTTGTGCACTTTAAAAATAAAATAAGACTTTCAGAGTCAAAAAAAGCGTCTTATTCACCAGGAATAATCAATAAAACCTTAATAATCATGGAACTCTGCAGAATATTTGCAGTATATTGGGATATTATCGGTGCGTAAGGTGGAGCTGCTGGTTGCCGGGCAAACTTCACCAGGCTGGCTGAGCCGTAACCGTGGTGACGAGTCTCTGCCCCCCCGAGCATCGCGTGTCTAGACCAGGACTCCAGCAGAACATGTGACTCCAACACCACTTTACTCTTCTGACTCTATTCTTTCTGTTTCATCAGATTCAGGAGACGAGGAGAGAGGAGAGAGGAGACAAGGAGATGAGAAGGCGAGGAGACGAGGAGACGAGGAGGCGAGGAGACGAGACGCTTATTAAACACCAAACACACAAAATTTACGATTCATTTAAAAAATACAGCTGCAACTACACTGATAAAAAATGTCTAAAACCAGATAAAACTGAAATGATCTCGCTGCATGGACAGATAATTTACCTTGACAAGATTTATTAAATCAAGATTATTAAATCTAGAAATAAGCATGTTGAACACTTAAAATAAGAAATGAACTCTTAAACCAGATAAATTAAAGCTGCCAGCAGTGATGAACTGGCCGAGCAGAGTGACCTGATGATTATTTGGTTCTTACCAAGAAAAAAAAAAAAACTTTAGATTTAGAAGTGTTAGATCATTTATCTGGTTTTAAGAGTTAATTTCTTATTTTAGTTTCATTGAGTGGAGCGGTTCTGTTCCAGAGACTCTCCTGCTTTCATTCATTAAAACTTTGACTGTCTGTGAAATGACAATAATAATAATAATAATAATAATAATAATAATCCCATCAGCTTCTCTAATGTACATTTAGAATATAAAACTAATGGATCTCAACGATCCGTCTGCAGATCTCAGACGTGATTCATCTTTCTGCTCAGCATCATTAATGTGCACACAAACTTTTCTTACATGCAAGAAATTATTCCACATTCCAGCAGTAATAAATGTGTTTTAAGCTTTTTTATAGATTGAAATGTGTTTTTATGATCATTTTTCTGCACTTAATCCTTATTATTCCATGATATTGACTCTTGTATTTTAAAAATACAGTAAAATATACTTTAAAGCATCAAAATGTGAAGTTCTTGTTCTGCAGAATGGCTCCTTTTAAAGTGTTGTATAATGAAACATAACTTACTAACAAATGCATGTAAAGTATTTTACTTCAGTCAAAAATATTGTTTTCTAACAAGCAAGAGAACATTAGGTGGAATTATTCCACATTCCAGCAGCAATAAACATGTTTTAAGCTTTTTATAGATTGAAAAGTGTTTCTATGATCATTTTTCTGCACTTAATTCTGTGTTATTCCATGATATTTACTCTTAAGAAAAAAAAATGCAAAATATACTTTGAAGCATCAAAATGTGAAGTTCTTCTCCTTTTAAAGTAATAAAATATAACTTTGATATAAAACTCAATAACAGAAACATGTATTTTAATGTTGTAGTTTGTCAAAGTGATTTTATAAACTTCCCAGTATTTAAATTAGTAAAATATTACTGCATCGTATCATTTAAACATTTATCATTCATGCTAAAAGTAACAATAACTAGAAAAGTTCAATAATTCCCTGAAATGAAGCTGAATATAAATATAAAATTGCATCAAATGGAAAAACTGAAGTAAAGTACAAATATGTCAAAATTGTATTTGAGTATTTATTTACTTTCAATCAGCGATTATGAATCCTGAAGGAATTATTATTAATAACTCAAAACAAATCAACTCCAACAGGAAGAAAAAGATTAAAAAGGCCAAAAGCTTCACGAGAGTCAAGAAATAATGAAGGAAATGTTTGAAACAAGTCAGAATAATATTTATGCTCTTTAAAAATAAAATGTTTGAAACAAGTCAGAAAAATATTTGTGCTCTTTAAAAATAAAATAAGACTTTCAGAGCTAAAGTCAGTTCAAAAAAGTACAAAAATTAGGTGTATATTGCTTAAAAATAGTAAAATTATCTTTATATCAAACAAGTGAAACAGTCTAAAATAAAAACTGCTGTATATATATATATATATATATATATATATATATATATATATATATATGTATATATATGTGTATGTTTTACTAGCAGTAGAAGGTGCAGCTGCAGCGTTTCCACGACGACGAGTCGTCCGACTGCTGAATAAAGAATCTCTCGGGTGATTCTTTATTTATTTCGGGTGATTCTTTATTTATTTCGGGTGATTCTTTATTTCTTGTGGATGAGAATCAGCAGCTTTTTTCTCTCTGAGCTCCTTTAAAACATTTTAAAGTCATTTTGAGGCTTTTCAAGCTTTTACTGCATTAGAAGAATAAAACTGCATCATATCATGTTCTTTATTCATGTAACTATCAACTTTAACTGTCAATAAATTAATGTGGTGGAGTTAAAAAGTAGAATATTTCCCTCTGAAGTAAAATACAAGTATCATATTTAATTAAATGTACTTAGTTACACTGAATTACTAAAACTCTGAAGGATCAAGAAATTATCGTAGTACACAATTAAAAAAAGTGTCAAAATCTCACCTGAGTAAATGTACTAACTATATATAATTTAAATTTAAATTTTTAAATTTAATTTAAATAAAGTTATTATTAAAAGTAGAGAATTAACTGATGCATTTAAATACATTATGACATAAAATATGCGTTTTCATTTCTTTTAAAATGTTTGTTTTTAATTTTAATTTGACTTTTTCAGGCATAATCATTCTAAAAATATATCTTTACGTTTCTTAACTGACTTTATATGAAATATAATGAAAATAGACAGACCGTTAAATGGAAATATGTGATATATAATATATATAATATATATAATCTGTGATATATAATATATATAATCTGTGATATATAATATGTGATATATAATCTATATAATATGTGACATATAGTATATATAATATAATATAATATAATAAATATAACATATATAATGTGTGAGAGCAGGTTGATGATCAGAAAGTCGCTCTGAGAGTCTTTGAGAGGACGTAGTACTCCAGAGCAGCGAGGCCTCTGATTGGCTGTGAGAGCAGCGCTGTGATTGGCCGGGCCGGGACATCTGGAGCGCTGGGACCTGAAGGCCGCTTGCCCTCCTCTCGTCCTCTCGTCCCTGCAATGTTTGCAGCCCGACGCACGCGATCCCCCGCTCCGCCTGGCTGCACCCTCTCATCGCATTACTTCTGCTATTCTAACCTCGGCATCAATTATGCACTAGAATAACTCTCGACATGGAGAGAAGATCAGCCCAAACCTGCTAGAAACCTGGTCCCCCTACTGCTGCTGGACCTGAGTAACACACACACACACACACACCAACACACACATCAACACACACCAACACACACCAACACACACTGATAACAAAGTGTGTCTAAAACAAGATAAAAACTCTAAATCTGAGGGAAATGATCTCCAGATTATTTCACTTTTTTCCTCCATTAAAAAATCTACTTTAACACTGAGAGGTAAAAAATAAAACAGTAAAAAAGGGACAAAAGAGGCACTAGAGTCAATAAAAATGTTTGAAGCACGTGGAAATAATCTGAGTACACAATAAAAAGGAAAACATGACTTTTGTAAATATTTACGACGGACAAAAGAAACAGTTACAAACTACAAAACGCAAAACAACTTTTCAGGCACTTTTCAAGGTGCATTTTAACATTAAATGATGATGATTTTACTTTAAACAACACAGCAGCTTATTATTATTATTATTATTATTATTATTATTATTATTAATTTACAAAATAAGCAATAATGGGCCTAACATGGAGCCCTGAGGAACACCAAAGGTGACAGTAAATTACTTGGAACTAATATTATTTATCTGAGGGGTGCAGTCCTGTTATTCCTCTGGTAATAAGTGCAGAAGGAGTTTCTTTTAATGAATTGTTTGTTACTTTTAACACTGATAAAAAGGTCTAAAAACCAGATCAAACAGTAAATCAGAGGAAAATGATCTTGCTGCACGGACAGATAATTTCTCTTGACAAGATTTTTTAAAATAAGATTCACTGTAAAAAAAAAATATTTGTAGAAATTACAGTGAAACTGTCAAATTGCATGAGAAATATGGCGTAAAATTAAAAATTGCATATCACCGTAGTAGAAACTTCTTATTACCGTAAATCAAGGAATAGTACAAAACACAGTTTTACTGTAAAAATATAACATTTTCATGTCAAATTAAAGGAGAAATACCATGATGTCACAAGGACACAATAACCCAAAAAATAAAGGGACTTTTAAGTTTAATTATAGTTTTTGCTGATATTTAGATTTAAATTTACAGTAGAAAACCGACTCACTGTAGTTTATTAATGGTGAAGTTCTGGCAACCACAGCTGACGGTACTTTACCGTAAATTAAACTGATTAATTTACAATGTCGTTAAATCTAGAAATAAGCACGTTGAACGCTTAAAATGAGAAATTAACTCTTAAAACAAGATAAATTATCAACCCGTCCAAACGTATAAAACACATATAATATGAGTATAAAACACGTATAATATGAGTATAAAACACGTATAATATGAGTATAAAACACATATAATATGAGTATAAAACACATATAATATGAGTATAAAACACATATAATATGAGTATAAAACACATATAATATGAGTATAAAACACATATAATGAGTATAAAACACACATATAATATGAGTATAAAACACACATATAATATGAGTATAAAACACATATAATATGAGTATAAAACACACATATAATATGAGTATGAAACACATATAATATGAGTATAAAACACATATAATATGAGGATAAAACATATAATATGAGTATAAAACACATATAATGAGTATAAAACACACATATAATATGAGTATAAAACACACATATAATATGAGTATAAAACTCATATAATATGAGTATAAAACACATATAATATGAGTATAAAACACATATAATATGAGTATAAAACACATATAATATGAGGGAGGTGGACAGAGAGTCAGAGACGAGGAAAAGAAATACAGAAATATGCACAACGTGAGGAGAGGAAAGGAGGAAAAACCTCTGAAAAAAAGCTTGCAGCTTTATTTAATCTTATATATATATATATATATATATATATATAAGTCACTAACAGAGAAAGAAAAATAACTCAATACGTTTCTAAATAGGCAAATAAATAAAATAATAATAATAATAATACACACCCTTTAAAAATTGAATAAAAAAAACATACATAATTTTACCTTTTTCCATTAAAATTATTGTGGCAGTGTATATATATATATATATATATATATATATATATATGTGTGTGTGTGATTCTCTTCTCTGAGCCAGAAACCAACAGATATATAAATAAATAAATATAACAGCAGCTATATTACCAACAGAAATATAAATAAATAGATAAAACAGCAGCTATATTACCAACAGAAATATAAATAAATAGATAAAACAGCAGCTATATTACCAACAGATATATAAATATATAAATAAATAAAACAGCAGCTATATTACCAACAGATATATAAATAAATAGATAAATATAACAGCAGCTATATCACCAACAGATATATAAATAAATAGATAAAACAACAGCTATATTACCAACAGATATATAAATAAATAGATAAATATAACAGCAGCTATATCACCAACAGATATATAAATAAATAGATAAAACAGCAGCTATATTACCAACAGATTTATAAATAAATAGATATAACAGCAGCTATATCACCAACAGATATATAAATAAATAAATAAATATAACAGCAGCTATATCACCAACAGATATATAAATAAATAGATAAAACAACAGCTATATTACATATATATATATATATATATATATATATATATATATAACAGCAGCTATATTACCAACATTCATCCATACGAAGCTCAGAAAGACGTGTGACGACTTTAAGTGAAGAAGTCAATATTATATAAAAATGTATAAAAATCTTTCTTTCATGAAGTTATTTGTTATGAAAACGTCTGAGTGTTATTGTGAAGTCATGTTGGTGACAATCCAGCAGAAAATATATGAAAATAAACACAGTGGAGTAATAAAAACAGAGCGAGTAATTGTTTAATTGCTCGTTAACGTTATAGATGCTGAGTCGGCAGGTTTCATCCTAATATTCATAACAAAACAGTTAAATTCAGCTTTTTCTTGATCAATTCTGCAGAAAGAAAACTAGATTTTATTTATTTTTTAATGAATGTTTGTAGTTAAAAGCAGGACAGTAAAGTCACTGCAGCAGAATCAAGACACAATGAAGAAAAACTGGAAAAGCCTTCAGAGAAGCTTCAGATTTATTCCCGTTTTAGGAAAACCAGACAGAAACCAGACGGAAACAGACTGAACCAGTCCTAAACCAGTCAGAAACAGTCAGAATCAGTCATAAACCAGTCCTCAACCAGTCCTAAACCAGTCCTCCACCAGTCCTAAACCAGTCCTAAACCAGTCTGTCAGGCCTTCCTCTGGAGCTTTTCTCTGAGTGTTTGAGTGGATCAGAGATCTCTTAATGCTCTACTGACTTCCCACGATTCCTAACCTACTTCTTTTTTTTCCTTCTAACAAAATGGAGTCGAATTTGGAAAATGGCGTCCTGAGCTCCCTGCTCCTCCTCCTCCTCCTCCTCCTCCTCCTCCGCCTCGGAGAGAGAGGAGAAGTCGGCGAGGAGCGTCCTGAAGTTTCAATTAATAAAACTGATAAAACTCCAGAAAACAGTTTAAGAGCAGTGATTGTGTGTTTGCGGGTTCCTCGTCATTATTTCTGTGTAACTTCAGTATTTCAGGTTCCGTGTCCTGGACGTTCCTGTAATGTTCCACTTTGATATCAGAGAACACCCGGGGTTTCCTGAATCAGAGCTGCTCACAACTTAATCAAGCAGGAGTTTCCTGTCAAGAGACCGTCAAGTGTTTTTCTTTAAAGATTTTCTACAACAGGAACAAACTGATAAAAATGTGTTTAAAACCAGATCAAACAGTAAATCTGAGGGAAATTATCTTCTGCATGGACAGATAATTTACCTTGACAAGATTTATTAAATTCAGATTATTAAATCTAGAAACAAGCATGTTGAACACTTAGAATGAGACATTAACTGTTAGAACCAGGTCCTGACCTGGTTTCTGTGGTTGCGTGTGAAGGTTTGTCGGCGCTGTCGTCAGATCAAAAACAGCTTTTTTAATATTTCATGCAGCGAGCAGAATCCAACAGGAGGAAACACTCTGAGTCCCAGCGGAGACACCAGGTCCCAGCAAGTCACACCAAGTTCACCACAACACCCGGTCCCCACAGGGTCCACATACGGTCCCCACACGGCCCCAACACGGCCCCCACATGGTCCCAACACGGCCCCAACACGGTCCCCACATGGTCCCAACACGGCCCCAACACGGTCCCCACATGGTCCCAACACGGTCCCCACACGGACCCAACACGGCCCCAACACGGTCCCCACAGGGTCCCAACACGGTCCCCACACGGTCCCCACATGGTCCCAAACACGGTCCCCACACGGTCCCCACATGGTCCCAACACGGTCCCCACATGGTCCCAACATGGTCCCCACATGGTCCCCACAAGGTCCCAACACGGTCCCCACACGGTCCCAACACGGTCCCCACACGGTCCCCACATGGTCCCAACACGGTCCCCACATGGTCCCCACACGGTCCCCACATAGTCCCCACATGGTCCCAACACGGTCCCAACACGGTCCCCACACGGTCCCCACGCGGTCCACACACACACACACACACACAGGTAACTTTATGTGATTTTCGTTACACACACACACGGGCACACTCCTCCAGATACACATGTTTCACACACACACATGTTGAGGTTAAAGGTCATAGGTTGCTGTATAAATAAATACTTGTAAAGGAATGCTTGTTGTAGGTGTGCTCCTTGTATATTATATAGTATCATAACATTACTAGTATTAATTGTTATAAATCTCTGAAGAATCTCATCATAGTGTACACACACCGGCAGTAGTGGCCCTTTCACTATTTACCCAGAGGACATTTTATAGTTCTTTCTAATATTTCTGCTCCAGGAGGCTGAAACCAGCAGCAGATCTATGGAAGAATTATCCTATCTTTATTCAAGAGCGTAGATTTTCAGTTTGAGAGCATAATTTGTCTTTCTCGTGCTCAGATTTGTTCTCCTCATGCTCACATTTTGCACTCGCACTCAGATTTCTGCTGCTTTCTTTCTAAATGTGTGCGTGCACTTAAAAATCACATGCTTGTGCTCACATTTCTTCTGCTTGGACACAAACATTTCGCTCGCACTCAAATATGTCCTGTGCGCGCTCAAATCTAAAGTCTACGCGCTCAGATCTCAACTCTCCAGAACACGCTCGTCCTCTCAGGTTGAGGTGTCTGCTCAGACTGAACGATGTCCCGCCCTGCGCTTTAACTAGTGTGTTTCACCAGCCAATAGGGAGACAGATAGAGTGTGACCCCGTCTTAGGTGCGTTGCCTCGCCTTTTTGAGCGCTCCGTCGGGGCGGGTATATGGTCTGTTTGTAAAACTGCTTCTCTCTTAAAATACACCAATTTACCATATTAGCCAGCTATTTGAATCGTCACCTATTTAAGACGCAGCATATTTATGTAGAATTAATCTTAAGTAGTCCTAAAAAGAGTTATCGTAGTTTAGATTATATACATATATATTTATTTATTTTTTAATTATTATTTATATATATATATTTATTGTTTTTTATTTTTCACCTGTTCAGTGGTGTCACGATAGTCCAGTGGTGAAGGACGCTACCATCTGTTGCATTTTAAACCATGGGACGCCGGTTCCCATCCCGTCCGCTGCACTCTTGCTGCATGTCTTATTATGATTTACATTTTTAATTGATAAATTAATGTAACAGTAATACAATCCGTGTAACCAGCTGCTTCTCTTATTGAAACGTTTAACAAGAGATGATGGGTAAATAGACTTGGCTACGTGATTAAAAAGGTATAATGAAAAATACGCTATGATGATGATAATGATGTGAGGATAACATTGGTGCGTGTAATGCAGTGTATCACCGTCCTATTTACGCGGTCAAAGCCAGGGAGCGCGTCATTAGGCTAATGTTGGTAATACTTTCACTTTCACAAGAAGAAGACTTTGAGCAGGATTCGGAGCGCGGCAGCGAATGAATGGGAGACGAGATGGATGGCCAAAGACCTCAAGTAAGTTCATTGCTAAATGTTGCTACAACTCAAAACACATCGACCATATACAGTAGTTTCAATAACAGTACCGTAATCATTTTGACACTCGTACTTATCAACATATATAGCGGGCCTTCATTGTAACATGTACAACGAAAGTACAATAATTGGCAACGTATGATCGTACCAGCGGCAGCCGGCACACATAATGATGCGCGAGCTGAAGGGAATCCCCGCTGACGTCACTTCATTCATAATGAGTTGCTGTCCCTAGTGCCGACAAAGGCCCGCTATATATGTTGATAAGTACGAGTGTTTTGAGTTGTAGCAACATTTAGCAATGAACTTACTTGAGGTCTTTGGCCATCCATCTTCTTCTTGTGAAAGCATTACCAACATTAGCCTAATTACGCGCTCCCTGGCTTTGACCGCGTAAACAGCACGGTGATACACTGCATTACACGCACCAATGTTATCCTCAAATCATTATCATCATCATAGCGTATTTTTCATTATACCTTTTAAATCACGTAGCCAAGTCTATTTACCCATCATCTCTTGTTAAACGTTTCAATAAGAGAAGCCGCTGGTTACACGGATTGTATTACTGTTACATTAATTTATCAATTAAAATGTAAATCATAATAAGACATGCAGCAAGAGTGCAGCGGACGGGATGCGAACCGGCGTCCCATGGTTTAAAATGCAACAGATGGTAGCGTCCTTCACCACTGGACTATCGTGACACCACTGAACAGGTGAAAAATAAAAAAACAATAAATATATATATATAAATAATAATTAAAAAAAAGATATATATAATCTAAACTACGATAACTCTTTTTAGGACTACTTAAGATTAATTCTACATAAATATGCTGCGTCTTAAATAGGTGACGATTCAAATAGCTGGCTAATATGGTCAATTGGTGTATTTTAAGAGAGAAGCAGTTTTACAAACAGACCATATACCCGCCCCGACGGAGCGCTCAAAAAGGAGAGGCAACGCACCTAAGACGGGCCACAATCTAGCTGTCTCCCTATTGGCTGGTGAAACACACTAGTTTATGCGCAGGGCGGGACATCGTTCAGTCTGAGCAGACACCTCAACC
Organism: Centropristis striata; assembly: GCF_030273125.1. Classification (NCBI taxonomy): domain Eukaryota; kingdom Metazoa; phylum Chordata; class Actinopteri; order Perciformes; family Serranidae; genus Centropristis; species Centropristis striata. Next base: position 293,154 of record NC_081535.1, read on the forward strand.
TGAGAGGACGAGCGTGTTCTGGAGAGTTGAGATCTGAGCGCGTAGACTTTAGATTTGAGCGAGCACAGGACATATTTGAGTGCGAGCGAAATGTTTGTGTCCAAGCAGAAGAAATGTGAGCACAAGCATGTGATTTTTAAGTGCACGCATACATTTTGAAAGAAAGCAGCAGAAATCTGAGTGCGAGCGCAAAATGTGAGCATGAGGAGAACAAATCTGAGCATGAGAAAGACAAATTATGCTCTCAAACTGAAAATCTACGCTCTTGAATAAAGATAGGATAATTCTTCCATACAGATCAACCAGAAGACCACATGACACATTAGAAACCAAAGAAATGAGTCTAAAACCATCATCATCATCATCATCATCATCGCTCCGTGACTCAGACTGGAAACATCTCCGTCTGAACTCTTCCAACACACAGAAAGCAACGAGTCAGCAGCGTCTAGATCCACTGACCTACATCCAGAAACATTTAGTGGTCTGGACCCAGAAGATCTCAGGCAGCCAGAACCACATCTGGAACCAGGAACCATCAGATCTAGTCATGAGACAGGAGAGACAGGAGAGACAGGGTTTCTGTCCTTTTGGTCATTTTGTGTCTTTTTTAGTCCTTTGATCCAACATAAAATGTGATTTTTAATCTTTTTTTTTACTTTCAAAACACTATCATGCTCAATAAAGAATGTTAAATGTGTCAAATGTGACCAAAGGAGTCAAATCTACCATATAAGAGGGTTCCATCCAGTTCTATCATTTGATACTAAATCTATTTGAGCTTGTCTCCAGTTTTACTTGGTATATCATCATCAAACTGAAACTGGCCTCATGGAGTTTACAGCCAGAACTTTAGAGGTAAATGTACAGTAGGGCTCCACGCTGCTTTGTTTTATACTCTGATGGAGGCAACAAGACTGGATTATTTGGAGCTTTTGGAGACAACAGAGGGTTAAAGGAAAAGTTTAACAAATGTTTGATCTCAGTAAACTCTTTTCAGACCTTGAAATCAACCCATTAGATTCCAGTGTTTCCAGGCCTCCTGGACAGAGGACCAGCGAGGTCCTGGTCCTGGTTGAGTCCTGCAGACAGCAGCAGGCCGACCGGCCCCCGACCCGGCCCCCGGCCCAGCCCGGCCCCCGGTCCGGCCCGGCCCCCGGCCCGGCCCGGCCCGGCCCGCTGCAGCAGCAGCTCAGAGCGTCTTTAGGAGCCTTTAGGAACCTTTCGGAGCCTTTCGGAGCATCTTTAGGAGCCTTTAGGAGCCTTTAGGAGCCTTTGGTGGAGCCTGGCTCCATCATTAGCAGCTCAGCTGATTAATGTGAATGGTCAGGCAGCTCTGGCTTTCTGAGGGCCAAACAGAGGCTGAAGGGTCCCACAGGAAGTGTTTTGTGTCTCCACACAAAGGGAGGCTGACCTCTTAAGCCCCTCAGAGCCTCTCTGCTAATACCCTCCCCGTCCCACAAAGACTCAGGGGACGCCGTTTCACCGCCGACACATTTCAACAGCAGCTCAGAAAAGATCCAAACGGCAGGAAAGTGAAGCTGAGAGCAGCCGAGTGAGACCAGATTATCCTGAAGAGTCCTGAAGAGTCTCTGATCCCCTACTGTCATGGATCAGACCATCCCAACCACTGGGAACCAGTCTAATCCACCTCCTGCCCCATAGCAACCACTGGGAACCAGTCTGATCCACCTCCTGCCCCATATCAACCACTGGGAACCACAGAATACCTGGTCTGACAAGTATTCAGATCCTCTACTGCAGGAAAAGTACTAATACACACTGTGAAATGACTCCACTACAGGAAAAGTCCTGTATTCAAAACTTACTGAAGTAAAAGTACAAAAGTATCAAAATGTACTTAAAGTATCAAAAGTAAAAGTACTCGTTATGCAGAATGGACCCACTCAGACTGTTTTATATATATTCTAAATATTAATACATTTTTGGGATTTTTGTGTCTTTTATTTTGGTGATTTTGTGTATTTTTTTTAAAATGTTGTGGCTTTTTTGGTAATTGTAAATCTTTTTTGCAATTTTGTGTCATTTTTTGTGTCTTGTCAAGGTAAATTATCTGTCCATGCAGCAACCATTTCCCTCACATTTACTGGTTTATCTGGTTTTTAAACACCTGTTATCAGAACTGGGCAACACCTGAGGGCAACGCTGCCGTAAAGCAATAAAAGTTGCCAGACTTCTCAGTCAGCCTGGTCACTAGTTCCTGTCAGTCAGGCCGCCCGAGGGCCCGGGGCCTCTCCTCATGAGGGGGCCCCAGGGGTCAGAGAGCACGGGGACCTACAGAGTCTCCACAGGACCACTGTCCCCCAACAGGACCACTGTCCCCACAGGGGACTCTCTCTGCAGAAACTCATCCACTCAGATCCACTCAACACTTTCACTGTGTTTTCTACAAGTTTTGTTCTATTCCTTGATTTACCGTAATCAAAAGTGTCTACTACGGTCATATGCTATTTTAAATTTTACATCTCCTCCTCCTCTGCTCCTCCTCTCTGCTCCTCCTCTCTGCTCCTCCTCCTCTCTCCTCCTCTCTGCTCCTCCTCTCTACTCCTCCCTATAAGCGTCCACTGACTCCGGCAGAACAACGGAGGTCTTTGAGTCTTTGAGTCTCTGTTCTCCATAGAGGTTCTGGTCCTGAGACCAGGAGTCAATATTTGGACCTGGTTTTACCTTTTTGTGTCTTTTTTTTATCCAAGCAGAACTGAGCAGAGGAGGAGAGGAGGAGGAGGAGGAGAGGAGGAGGAGAGGAGGAGAGGAGGAGCTGAGAGGGTAAACAGTGGGAACAATGATCAGGCGACTCACAATACCAGAGAAACTATCACAACATCAGATCACCACCAGGGAAACTTTAGTGTTGTTGTTGTTTTAAAGTGGAGATTAAAAGGAGAGCAGAGGAGGAGAAGCAGACAGGAGGAGAAGCAGACAGAGGAGGAGAAGCAAACAGAGCAAACATTCTGAGACCAAATGTTGCAGGAGGAGCCCAAAAAAGAGCAAAAACACAATGAGTCCAGAGAGAGAATGTTTCTAGTGAACTTATTCTGGGTTACCTAGTCTCTAATATTCCTTTTAGCTACTCGTACTGTCCATTTAGTACTTCAAAACTGACTTTATAGTGACTTTCTGATACATTTATATAAGTTATCCTCACTATATTCTCATTATAACTCATATTATAGGTTTTTAGTGAACTTATTTTGGGTTATGTAGTCTCTAATATTCATTTTAGTTACTTGTACTGTAAATTTAATACTTCAGAAATGACTCATCAGAGGCTCCACGATACGATATTACTGTGATTTTAATCATTGTGTGATATGGTGAGTATTGATTCAATATATTGAGATTTAACTGTTTAACTGCATTTTGTGTCGACAAAATTAAATCCAATCCAGAATAGTTTTGTCTAATCAGAGAAACTTGTGTCTTCAGTGTTTTCATGTGACTTCAGTCTTTTTATTGTCCACAATGAGGTTTTTACACATCTGAGCGTGAAAAAATGACATGTGGAGTTCCCCAAGGCTCCATTCTGGGGCCTCTTCTGTTTAACATCTACATGCTCCCACTGGCTCACATCATGAATAGCAACAAAATGTGTTACCATAGCTACGCAGACGACACACAAATTTACATAACAACATCAGCAGGAGACTTTAGTCCAACACAAACACTGAGGAGATGATAAATCTTGTCCAATTAAACAAAGAAAAACAGAAATTATTGTTTCTGGAGTCAAGGAAGATCGATTAAAAGTTAGCACTCAGCTTCAAACGGTACAAACCACAAACCAAGACAGAAACTAAGGCGTAGTCCTAGACTCAGACCCAGGAGGCTTTAGTCCAATACGAGCACTGAGTAGATGATGGAGCAAATCAACGATCTGATGGCGCTGGATGTTCTCCAGTTAACCCTTAAAAGGACACTCATTGAAATACTTGCAAATTCCAAATTTCAACCGACCAAACAGAGACATGGGGACCCCATTTTGATATCCACTGAAGTTACCAAATATAGTTCTTCGCCCAATAAAGGGTTAAACAAAGAAAAAACAGAAATGATTGTTTCTGGAGCCAAGGAAGAAAGATTCAAAGTTAGCACCCATGGTGCCTATAGATTCCTGAGATCTTCTAGTCTCATATGACACCAGGATCTCCAGTACATTAATTAAAGTGAGTCTGCTACGGCCTCTGGAAAGTACTGGCGGCCACGCTAAATATGGAAACTTGGCTGCCATGAATCGATGTATTAATGCACCTCTAGTCTGGATGATCAGAGAGGACTTAGAGTCACTCAGGACTCTCAGATCCAGATCGCTAACAGGCCACTGAACCATTCTTTGATTGTCTTATGCAGAAATATGTTGCATCTGCTGGGGAGCTTTAGCAGCATTAGCAGGGCTTAAAGGAAACCCCTGGGGTGGGGGAGCTCTCCCTGGACCCCCCCTCCAGCTGTCGGCTCCTTAGTCCCACCCAATCAGGCTCTTTGATGACCAGGGGTATCAGTTTCCATGGCGTCCAGGACACAAACAGCTTGGGAGATTAGTGACGGAACTGGTCCTGATTCTCTGTTGATCCCACCTATCAGCAACAAATAAACACCTTGGCCCAGCAGGGACCAGATGGACCGGTGGGTTCTAATGAAGCAGCTAAAGAGCTGCTGAGCAGGGATTCACTAATAGCTCCTTGTCAGAGCAGCAGTAAATACCCTCGTACATTTATTCCATCAGGCAGACGCCGAGCTGACAGGAACATCTGGGCCTCGTTTCTCTTACGGAGCGTTTCCACCAGCCCACGCTGCAGCTTTTATTTTACGGGTTCGTTTCTCGTCTTCATTGGGACGTTTCTGTCTCAAAACGACTGGATCCTTTATGCTTTATGAACTGGAACTATTGACTTTATTATTGGCTGATGCAGCTGTTAACACACACTATTGATCACATAAAAAGGACTCGTGCTTTTATTCTGAAAGGGCACACTGTAAAAGGGTTAAGATGTTAAATGTTTAGGCTTTATCCATGTGACACATTATTTCTTAATACTTTAAAGATCTTTATAAGGATTATGCATGTACTAAAATCCATTTTAAAACTTTTTAACAATTACAACTTTCTACTAATACTTCTAATAAGCTTTACAGATAAATCAATGAGCCAATTGACAAAAATAATCATCAACATTTTTGATAATTGATACATTTTTCATGCAAAAGTGGCAGAAAAAGCTGTTTCCAGCCTCTCAAATATGGACATTTTCTGCCTTTTTTTCCTCTGTTGTATATCATATCTAACTGAATATCTTTAGAGATGTCAGCTTGGACTCTGAGAACATTTTCAGATATTTAATACACAATCGATTCATCAAGAATAAAAATAACTGCTGCAGCTGTAGTTGTAACTAATGTTTAATAATGGTTAATAAATCAGTTATTACTGTTTATAGATCAGACGTTAGCAAAGAGCTGCTGTAACCACAACCTCAGTAATTAGGGCCAAGGGGCAATCTCCCCAGCACTGGTCCCATCCAGCAATATCTGTAGGGACCAGTGCTGCACTACTGTTATACTGTGGATTTCTTCTTATTCCTCTTCCGGACGCAATTTCGTCCCGCTACTAGTCCTACAACTTGAAGAGTTGCAGGACAAATTATATATCAAAACGTGCGGTTTGATCGGGATCGGTGTGCTATTACTTTTCTCTACAGAATACGAATTTTTCGCGGCGCATTCAGGTGGCAGTTAATTCTGTTGATTGCTCTGCTCTGATTGGTCGACCCCAACGCCTTTGATGCTTTGATGTGATTACAGTTACAGATACACACACACACACACACACACACACATGTTGAGGTTAAAGGTCATAGGTTGCTGTATAAATAAATACTTGTAAAGGAATGCTTGTTGTAGGTGTGCTCCTTGTATATTATATAGTATCATAACATTACTAGTATTAATTGTTATAAATCTCTGAAGAATCTCATCATAGTGTACACACACCGGCAGTAGTGGCCCTTTCAGAATTTACCCCGAGGACATGTTCTAGTTTAGGAGATATTAGGTCTATAGCTAGTGTGACACTGTTTCCTGTTATGAGTCTTATTTTAGTGTTTTATTGTAGAGTCATCTGGATGTTTCTCTGAGGAAACCAACAACAAAGAGTTCTGACAAACACCAGAACAATCATCTGAATTATCTGTTGGTTCTTTTTGGAACCAAAACACCAACTAGTAGTCATGACAACCACTTCTACCAACACACTCCTCATATACTGGACTCATTTCATCAAGGAGCTCCAAGGAGGAGTCTGTCCTCAAACTCCAGGCTGAACCACCATCAGGGCTGTAAACCCTCCTCCTCCTCCTCCTGCTCCTCCTGCTCCTCCTGCTCCTCCTCCTCCTGCTCCTCCTCTCTCCTCCTGCTCCTCCTGCTCCTCCTCCTCCTCCTGCTCCTCCTGCTCCTCCTGGTCCTCCTCCTCTCTCCTCCTGCTCCTCCTGCTCTCAGTGTAATCAGCAACAAGCATCAGTGCAGCGAGATGAAAGTAAACATGGAAGCATGTTTATCTAAATGACCAAAATGTTCCTTTCAGCTTCTTTTTAAAAAACAATACAAAAACATGAAAATGTCGTTTCATTTCCATTTTTCACGACTGACTTCCCGTTTCAATCCCGTCTCCTGTCGGGTTTCATGACTGGCTGAGTGGAGCAGAGAGTGGGGAGGGTTCGGGGCTGTACCAGCAGGGCTCCAGTGCTCTCTCTGGTTACATTAAGCAGCAGGGGTCCGGGGCCCGTCAGGTCGGGGCCCCGTGCTTCAGTATGATCCAGCCGGGGTCAGGTTTAGATTAAAGTCATGAATGAGAAAAGGAGACAGTCATTTAGAGTTACTCATTTATTGAGCCTCCATTCTGCAGAGACAAAGGCCCGGCGGGGGGCCGAGCCGGGGCCGGGCCGGGCCCCACGGCCGGCGCTGCTGCCCCGGGTGTGACCCTGACAACGGGCCCCTCTGTGCTGCTGAACCCCAAACCGGCCTGTTACAGCAATGTGTGACCTCAACATGTGTGGATCTCTCACAGGACGGAGCGCCACGCTGGGCCCTGATGGCCCCCGATGGCCCCCGATGGGCCCCGATGGGCCCTGATGGCCCCCGATGGCCCCGGCTGCTGCTCCAACACCCCACGGACCCTCATTGTCTGGGCCGGGGGGGCCGCCAGGGCCGGGGGGGGGGCATGGCAACCAAGAAAGCTGGCTTGGGAACTGTTACACTGTAAAAAAGGTGTTTAAAAACCAGATCAAACAGTGAATCTGAGGGAAATGATCTGCTGCATGGACAGATAATTTACATTGACAAGATTTATTAAATTAAGATTATTAAATCTAGAAATAAGCATGTTGAACACTTACATCAATTTCTTATTTTAAGTGTTCAACATGCTTATTTCTTAATTTAATAAATCTTGTCAAGGTAAATTATCTGTCCATGCAGCAGCAGATTTACTGTTTGATCTGGTTTTAGAAACACTTTTTTTACAGTGTACGTGGCATGTTGAACACTTAAAATAATAAATTAACTCTTAAACCAGATAAAGTAAAGCTGCAGCAGTGATGAACTGGCCGAGCAGAGTGACCTGATGATTATTTGGTTCTTACCAAGATAAAAAAAAAAAAATAGATTTAGAAGTGTTAGATCATTTATCTTGTTTTAAGAGTTAATTTCTCATTTTAAGTGTTCAACATGCTTATTTCTAGATTTAATAATCTTAATTTAATAAATCTAAAGGTAAATTATCTGTCCATGCAGCAGCAGATTTACAGTTTATCTGGTTTTGGACCTGTATTCCAGTGTGGGGGAGGGGACTTTGTTATCAGATCTCTTCTACCTTTCATGTCAACACCAACATTAGCATTTGTATCAAGCGTCAGTCTGGAGCGGCTCAGCTCTGTCCCTGAGATAAAGCTCACATAGAAATCTGCTTCTCTTCAGACTGAAACTAGCAGTGAAAGTCTTCCTGAAACTCTCATTGTCTCACTTTGTGTTCCAGAGTCAGAGAGGGAGACGCTCTTTATCAAGACAAACGTCACTTTAAACTCAGTCTCACTAACTAAACGCCTCATATGAGCAGAAAAAACTAATGATCAAAACCAGAGAGGAACTTTTAACTGAGACCAAACACACTTCATCCAGACGGTCAGGGTTCAGATTCAAACGCTCTCCACCCGACACCAGCGCTACGTTACATATGATCATATGGTTACTGGCTGTAAATCACACGGTTCATCATACGATGTTAAATATTATTTCTGTTCTTTGGACGATGATGTGATATTTGCTGATATCACTCAGGATAAATATCTAATATCTAATATATCTATAAGGCCAAAACTAAAACAGATTTTATCTGAACTCTTCCACACATTTCATGAAAAAAACATTTATTCATCTTTTACAAAATAATATTTATATTTAAGTAGAAATTTCAAAATAAAGGCCAACATTTTCACTTTGCATATATGAACCTGGATCACTGAATCAATCCAGATCAATGAATTGTTACACTGCCACATATTTAACTGATTATTTACTTCTTCATCACATTAAATTACATTTTATTGTGGAATAAACGGCACAAATGATGTTTAACAGACGGATGATTAATTAAAGTAAATAAAACAAAGTTTCATGATTCTAAATGTGTCGCCTCTTTGTAACTTTACAACTATTTAACCTAAATTTACAGCACTTTATCAATATCTAAACCTTGAAAACTGTTTTCAAACATCTCTACAAACATGATTATCTAACAGACTAATGTGGAACATTTAGGGAACAAAATAGCTTCTGAGACACAATCTTTGTGTTTTATACCACACATTATGTATATATAATGTGTGGTATAAAACACAATCTTTGTGTTTTATACCACACATTATATATACATATATATATATATATATATATATATATATGTATATATATATATATATATATATATATGTATATCATGTACACAATGCTGTCCACCACAGTAAAAACTCAAACCTTCAACAACCACTAAAATGTGATAGAAACCATTGAAACTGTGACATGTGGAGCTAAATTCATTATATATATTTTCCACTGGAGAAATGAGGCAGCAATCACCAACTTTTCTTCAATATCAGATTCCTTCTTTGCTCGTAATTCACAGTGTTTCCAAGGATTCAGCAGCAGAAACTCTGACTTTCTACCCGGGACAGATCATAACTTTACTAAAACATCTCCAACTTATCTGATTAATCTCCGTTTGGAACTAAAACACATCTGTCGGTTCACTCAGCCTTATTTATATTATTTTATTTATTATTTCCAACGCGGCGGCGCTTCTAGCACTCCTCATCTGTTCCGTTTCAGCTGTGAACGTGCAGCAAACACTGAATATAAATGCGTAATAGCGCGTAATGGTGCGTAATAGCAGGCAGCATGTGTTCCTCTGGCAGGTGTGATTTATGCAGCTCACATTATTACAAACACGGTTCATAGATGGAGGATTATTAAACTGCAATCATCACAACAAGCCATCAGTGGAGATGAAACAAATTAAGGTTGTAATCAAGAGAAATGAATCAACCAAATGTGCGCCGAAGAAGACTTCATCATGTTGGAAATTCACAGGAAATGTATTTCAGAATATTCACTGTTGCAAAATGTTGTAATGAGAGGTTATTTTTTAATTTGTGGAATTATAAAGTGAGGTTTTGTTTGTAAATATATAAAAGGAGGTTTTTAAATGGATCCTGTTGCATAAAACGGAACAAACTGTACATCCAGCCAGACACCTACTGGAACCCAGAAAGAGAGCAGCTCCACCCGGGGAGCGAGCAGCTCCACCCGGGGAGCGAGCAGCTCCACCCGGGGAGCGAGCAGCTCCAGCGGCGGGCTGCGGGCTGCAGGGCGGGGAACAGCCCGGGGATCAGCGGGGGATCCCGGCTTTGCGGCGGAGCGGCGGGTGACTTACTTGGGGTTGGTCCGGTTCCAGTAGACGGCGTAGCGGTCCGACACCACCTTGGACGCCGGGTCCTGGCCGTACACACACAGGACAATGACGAGGATGAGGAAGAGGATCATTTCCACCTGCGGCATGTTTAATCTGGAACTCCGACGGGTCCAGTCCCTCCTGGATCAGGTTTAAGGATTCTGCTGGTGAACTGGTTTGATGAGTCCACTTTTTAAATTCCCGAGCAGCTGAGATCAGACTGGAAGCTTCACTGTCTTCTCTTTAAAACAGATTTCTTCCTCAGTTCTACTGAACTAGAGAACTAAATCCACCAGCTTCCCTCCGCCTCAACTCCGCAGCGACACTTTCTCCAAGTCGCCTTTTTATTTCCCACAGAAGAAAAATATCAACCCGACGGAGTGACAGAGATCCTCCAGCAGCAGTCTCTCTCGGTTCAGGATCTCAGATCCGGTTCTTAGATCAACCAGGACGACTCGGACCAGCAGCTCCAGTCCGGTTCAACCCGCAGCGGATCCAGCTTCTGTCCGACTCCAGCAGCTCTCAGTAAACCAGACCTCTTAGTGAACCGGACCTCTTAGTAAACCAGACCTCTTAGTGAACCAGACCTCTTAGTAAACCAGACCTCTTAGTAAACCAGACCTCTTAGTAAACCAGACCTCTTAGTGAACCGGACCTGTCAGTAATCAGACCTGAGTCCGCGGGTTAAAGTCCTGCCGAGCGGCTCCGCTACATCACCAGAGGACCGGAGGACCGGAGGACCGGAGGACCGGGAGCTGTTCTCACTGTGGAGGACTAAACACGAGTCTGCAGCGATCCGGCTCCTGCGGCCATGCTCTCCCGGACCAACCCCCCTCCTCCAGCTCTCTCTCTCTCTCTCTCTCTCTCTCTCTCTCTCTCTCTCTCTGCCAGCCGGAGCACACTGCAAGAAATGTTGGTGTGTTCAGATGAGGCGTTTAATGACAGATGGAGACTGTTGGTTAATAACTCCTGTATTATACCAATAAGAATAAGAATAAGAATAAGTTGCACAATTATTTTGGTCCAGTCGGAAAGCATAAAAATGGTAAAGAAGCAATAAAATCTTCCCGTTGGGTCGACTGGTGAACCTATAGGTAGCCTATATATATGGGGGTCCCCGGTCTTGGTCCTCCATGTTGGAAAAAAGCACCACATAATGTCCTCTTGGATGCAGCATGGTAGAGAAAACATGAGCCTTCTAAATATCCTTTTTGGTGCCAAAAAATGAAGAAAATCATGATGACGTTTCCCTTTAGGTGCCCATAAATGGAGAAAACACAATGAAGTCTCCATTTAGGATTTAGGATGCCAATAAATGGAGAAAACATGAGGAAGTGTCATTTAGGGGGCCCATAAATAGAGAAAACAATATGGAGGGCCCTCTAGGATGCCCAGAAATTTAGAAAATATGATGAATTTCTGCTTTAGGGTCCCCATAAATGGAGAACACATAATGAAGTTTCCTTGTAGGTGCCAAAAAATTAAGAAAATCATGATGACGTTTCCCTTTAGGTGCCCATAAATGGAGAAAACACGATGAATTTTCCATTTAGGATTTAGAATGGCCATAAATGGAGAAAACCCCATGAATTCGACTTTAGGGGGCCCATAAATGGAGAAAACATGATTAAGTGTCCCCTAGTGTGCATATAAATAGGGAAAACCCAAGGAATTTCAACTTAGGCAGATAAATGGAGAAAACATAATGAAGTCCTCTTGAGGGTGCTCAAAAAAGGATAAACATAATGAAGTTTCCTTTATTTGCCAAAAAATGGGGGGGGGGGGGGGACACGATGTTTCCCTTTAGGGTTCCCCTAAATGCAGAAAACATGATGAAGTGTCCTTTACTGTGCATATAAATGGGGAAACCCCAATGAATTTCAACTTTAGGGGCCCATAAATGGAGAAAACATAATGAAGTCATCTTGAGGATCCTTATAAATGGAGAAAACACTATAGATTGCTGCTTTAAGGTGCCTATAAATGGAGAAAACACTATAGATTGCTGCTTTAGGATGCCTATAAATGGAGAAAACACTATAGATTGCTGCTTTAGGATGCCTATAAATGGAGAAAACACTATAGATTGCTGCTTTAAGGTGCATATAAATGGAGAAAACGCTATAGGTTGCTGCTTTTCGGATGCCTATAAATGGAGAAAACACTATAGATTGCTGCTTTAGGATGCCTATAAATGGAGAAAACACTATAGATTGCTGCTTTAAGGTGCCTATAAATGGAGAAAACACTATAGATTGGAGAAAACGCTATAGATTGCTGCTTTAAGGTGCATATAAATGGAGAAAACGCTATAGGTTGCTGCTTTTCGGATTCCTATAAATGGAGAAAACGCTATAGATTGCTGCTTTAGGATGCCTATAAATGGAGAAAACACTATAGATTGCTGCTTTAGGATGCCTATAAATGGAGAAAACACTATAGATTGCTGCTTTAGGATGCCTATAAATGGAGAAAACGCTATAGATTGCTGCTTTAAGGTGCCTATAAATGGAGAAAACACTATAGATTGGAGAAAACGCTATAGATTGCTGCTTTAAGGTGCATATAAATGGAGAAAACGCTATAGGTTGCTGCTTTTCGGATTCCTATAAATGGAGAAAACGCTATAGATTGCTGCTTTAGGATGCCTATAAATGGAGAAAACACTATAGATTGCTGCTTTAGGATGCCTATAAATGGAGAAAACACTATAGATTGCTGCTTTAGGATGCCTATAAATGGAGAAAACACTATAGATTGCTGCTTTAGGATGCCTATAAATGGAGAAAACACTATAGATTGCTGCTTTAGGATGCCTATAAATGGAGAAAACACTATAGATTGCTGCTTTCGGATGCCTATAAATGGAGAAAACGCTATAGATGGCTGCTTTAGGATGCCTATAAATGGAGAAAACACTATAGATTGCTGCTTAAAGGTGCCTATAAATGGAGAAAACACTATAGATTGCTGCTTTAGGATGCCTATAAATGGAGAAAACACTATAGATTGCTGCTTTAGGATGCCTATAAATGGAGAAAACACTATAGATTGCTGCTTTAGGATGCCTATAGATGGAGAAAACACTATAGATTGCTGCTTTAGGATGCCTATAAATGGAGAAAACACTATAGATTGCTGCTTTAGGATGCCTATAAATGGAGAAAACGCTATAGATTGCTGCTTTAAGGTGCCTATAAATGGAGAAAACACTATAGATTGGAGAAAACGCTATAGATTGCTGCTTTAAGGTGCATATAAATGGAGAAAACGCTATAGGTTGCTGCTTTTCGGATTCCTATAAATGGAGAAAACGCTATAGATTGCTGCTTTAGGATGCCTATAAATGGAGAAAACACTATAGATTGCTGCTTTAGGATGCCTATAAATGGAGAAAACACTATAGATTGCTGCTTTAGGATGCCTATAAATGGAGAAAACACTATAGATTGCTGCTTTAGGATGCCTATAAATGGAGAAAACACTATAGATTGCTGCTTTAGGATGCCTATAAATGGAGAAAACACTATAGATTGCTGCTTTCGGATGCCTATAAATGGAGAAAACGCTATAGATGGCTGCTTTAGGATGCCTATAAATGGAGAAAACACTATAGATTGCTGCTTAAAGGTGCCTATAAATGGAGAAAACACTATAGATTGCTGCTTTAGGATGCCTATAAATGGAGAAAACACTATAGATTGCTGCTTTAGGATGCCTATAAATGGAGAAAACACTATAGATTGCTGCTTTCGGATGCCTATAAATGGAGAAAACGCTATAGATTGCTGCTTTAGGATGCCTATAAATGGAGAAAACACTATAGATTGCTGCTTTCGGATGCCTATAAATGGAGAAAACGCTATAGATTGCTGCTTTCGGATGCCTATAAATGGAGAAAACGCTATAGATTGCTGCTTTCGGATGCCTATAAATGGAGAAAACGCTATAGATGGCTGCTTTGAGGTGCATATAAATGGAGAAAACACTATAGATTGCTGCTTTAGGGTGCCTATAAATGGTGAAAACACTACAGACTGCTGCTTTAAGGTGCCTATAAATGGAGAAAACGCTAGAGATGGCTGCTTTAAGGTGCATATAAATGGAGAAAACACTATAGATTGCTGCTTTAAGGTGCATATAAATGGAGAAAACACTATAGATTGGAGAAAACACTATAGATTGCTGCTTTAAGGTGCCTATAAATGGAGAAAACACTATAGATTGGAGAAAACACTATAGATTGCTGCTTTAAGGTGCCTATAAATGGAGAAAACACTATAGATGGCTGCTTTAGGATGCCTATAAATGGAGAAAACACGATGTTGTGCTCTCCTAGTAGAGAAAATGTGATCGCTTTCTTTCAGGGGGCCTAAAATCCAGAAGATGTGATAAAGGACCAAACAGGCTGATACATGATATTTTTGCATGCTGGGGCCCCACTACATATTATTTGGCCCCTGGCCCTCAGACAGCCAGAGTCTAGCCCTGGTCCTGCAGCAGTGGGTTTTGTGTTTACATGATCTCAGTGTGTGGACATTTCTTACAGTGTGCTCCTTCCCGGTGCTCCCAGTCTGATTGGCCGGTTGGTTTTGAATGACGGGCGTCAGGTTTATAAAAACAACAGCCTCCTCTGGGGGGAACCAGCGCTTCCCAGAGCGGCTCACTGGTCCCAGATCAGTTCATGCTGCAGAACATAAAGCTCCTTTCACTGGATCCCAGTCTGTCTCAAACATTCGGACAGTTGGTTTTTATTTAAATATGCCTGAACCAAAGTTCAGCTGTTTTCAATGCGAATTAACTCAGTTTATGAATTTTCTAACATTAATGATGTTGTCAGTAAATTCAGTTCCTCTCAGTTTTCTGTTCGGCCACAAGAAATGGTTTTCCAACTGGTTTCCAGACGACTTTTAACTGGAAACACAGCTTTAAACCAGTAAAGTATCTCAGCTGGTTTCACTCAACTGGAGGGAAAATTAAATTTACATTTTGCACTAAATGACCACAGCACAAGAGCAAAACTGCTTTCATTTCTTCTGTTGTTGTTTTTTTTTTAAATCAGGGTTTCTACAGGCTGCTGGAAATCCTTGAAAACACTTGAATGTTGTTTTCAAAATAGTGCTTGAAACTGCTTGAATTTTGAGTTTTGTGTTATGTGTATGTCACAGAAAAACCTAATTTAATGTGATGCAGAAGTGAAATAATCAGTATAGTGTGTATAGTTTTATAATAAACCTCAGATGTAAGGTGATTTTGCTTGTGGACAAGGTAAAAGCTGCAGCTCTCTCAGGTTCCAGGCCTGGAGACTGACGGTGTGCTGTGCTGGTTTGGGTTCAGGACTCAGTGCGCCACATAGTGGTGGTCCTGGGAACAGCACCAGGAATCATCTGAGGATGAGCAGGATCTCACTGAAGAAGAGAAAACTATTTCAGTGTTTGGATGGGAGTATTTAGCTGACATAAACATGAGCAGGTGGAGTTTGGAGATGGTCCATTAGTGGGACTGACAGACTGAGTCTGGTAGCTGGACTAATCCTCCTCCTGACACCAGGACCACTGGGAGAACTGGTCTGAGGCTGATGGGCTCAACGGAGGATTGTAAACTTTACAGAGACACTGAACAGCAGCACTGAGCTGATTTATTCACCTCAACAGGCTTGTTGAACTCCATCGTTTTAGCCTCGGTGGGTAAACTGATTTAAAAACTGTTGGGTTTCTGAATAGATTCTACAGAAGCACTTTAACCCTCTAAAGTCTCCAGAAGCTCCAAATAATCCAGACTTGTTGCCTCCATCAGACTAGAAAACAAAGCAGCGTGGAGCCCTACTGTACATTTACCTCTAAAGTTCTGGCTGTAAACTCCATGAGGCCAGTTTCAGTTTGATGATGATATACTAAGTAAAACTGGAGACAAGCTCAAATAGATTTAGTATCAAATGATAGAACTGGATGGAACCCTCTTATATGTTAGATTTGACACCTTTGCTCACATTTGACACATTTAAAATTCTTTATTGAGCATGATAGTGTTTTGAAAGTAAAAAAAAAATTCAAAATCAAATTTTATGTTGGACTAAAGGACTAAAAAAGACAATATGACAAAAAAAAGACACAAAATGACAAAAAAGACACAAAATTAATAAAATTGTTGGGCTAAACACACAAGAGCCAAATCAAATGGAGTCCCACTCTGGGATGAAATGAAACAGATATCTGATCAATGCTTCATATAAATCATTTCACTCTGCATCACATCAACAACTTCACAATTTTACACAATTATTTCATATTTAGAATATAACATCAGACATCAGGTGGTTTGTACTACTCATCAGGTAGCACAAGGCCATATTTTAGTCATAAAAATGTTTTTTTATTTATTTTATACAATTATTTTCACTTGCAGAAATGCAGCACTGGGATTCAACTGATAACATTTACCAAACAAGAATAGATATAATCATAATGATGTTCAATAAAAAGTTGATTATGTAAATATGAAGAAATAGTACAGGACTAATATAATAAAATACTATTTTTGCATGTTTATCGAGGCAGCCAACTCCATTGTCTTATTTGATAGTTTGTTGGTTGGCAGACACACAATGACCTGAAAGAGTTATTTACTTTCATAATGTCGTCTATTTAAACCTCCTTTATGAAACATAACTTCCTAAAACTAAGCCTGACTCACTGTAATAAGCCTGATTTGAATAATTAGTTGGCTTCATGAGAGCAGTTTGATTCCACGGTAACTAGAACAAACCCTCCGGTTCCTTTTTAAAAATGGGAACCACCACCCCGGTCTGCCACTCCACTGGCACTGTCCCAGACCTCCACCGACACTGAAGAGGCGTGTCAGCCATGACAGCCCAACAGAGTCCAGAGCCTTCAGCATCTCAGGGAGAACCTCATCCAACCCTGGCGCCTTGCTGCCGGGCAGCTTTTTAACTCCCTCTGTGACTTCTGTCAGGGATTCTGATGAGTCTTCCCCTGAGTCTTCAGACTCTGCCTCCTCTACAGAGGACGTGTTGGCTGGATTAAGGAGTTCCTCAAAGTCTTTCCACCGTCTAAGGACATCCCCAGGTCGGGTCAGCAGGTCTCCTCCCCCGCTGAACACAGCTTGGGCCAAGCCCTGCTTTCCCTTCCTGAGTCGCCCGACACTTTTCCAGAACCTCTTTGAGGCTGACCAAAAGTCCTCCTCCATGGCCTCCCCGAATTCCTCCCATACCCGAGTTTTTGCTTCAGCGACTGCCGCAGCTGCAGCCCTTCTGGCCGAACGGTACCTGTCTGCTGCTTCCAGAGACCCCTCGGCCAGCCAAGACCGGAAGGCCTCCTTCTTCAGCCTGACGGCCTCCCTCACCGCTGGTGTCCACCAGCTGGTTCTTGGGTTGCCGCCATGACACCGACAGCCTTCAGGCCACAGCTCCTACCAGCATCAACAACTGAGGGTTTGAACATGTTGAACATGTTGAACATGTTGAACATGTTGAACATGTTGAACATGTTGAACATGGTGAACATGTTGAACATGTTGAACATGTTGAACATGTTGAACATGGTGAACATGGTGAACATGTTGAACATGTTGAACATGTTGAACATGGTGAACATGTTGAACATGGTGAACATGGTGAACATGTTGAACATGTTGAACATGGTGAACATGGTGAACATGTTGAACATGTTGAACATGTTGAACATGGTGAACATGTTGAACATGTTGAACATGGTGAACATGGTGAACATGTTGAACATGTTCACCATGTTCACCATGTTCACCATGTTCACCATGTTCACCATGTTCACCATGTTCAACATGTTCACCATGTTCACCATGTTCACCATGTTCACCATGTTCACCATGTTCAACATGTTCACCATGTTCAACATGTTCACCATGTTCAACATGTTCAACATGTTCAACATGTTCAACATGTTCACCATGTTCACCATGTTCAACATGTTCAACATGTTCAACATGTTGAACATGTTGAACATGGTGAACATGTTGAACATGTTGAACATGGTGAACATGTTGAACATGGTGAACATGGTGAACATGTTGAACATGTTGAACATGTTGAACATGTTGAACATGTTGAACATGGTGAACATGTTGAACATGTTGAACATGGTGAACATGTTGAACATGGTGAACATGTTGAACATGGTGAACATGGTGAACATGTTGAACATGTTGAACATGGTGAACATGTTGAACATGTTCAACATGTTCACCATGTTCAACATGGTGAACATGTTGAACATGGTGAACATGTTGAACATGTTGAACATGGTGAACATGTTGAACATGGTGAACATGTTGAACATGGTGAACATGGTGAACATGGTGAACATGGTGAACATGTTGAACATGTTGAACATGGTGAACATGGTGAACATGGTGAACATGTTGAACATGGCCCATTCGGACTCCATGTCCCCAGCTCCACCCGGGATGCTGGAGAAATTCTTCCGGAGGTGTGAGTTGAAGACCCTGCAGACAGGGGCCTCCGCTAGACGTTCCCAGTTCACCCTCACTACACATTTGGGTTGCCAGGTCTGTCCAGCATCCTCCCCCATCACCTGATCCACCTCACCACCAGGAGATGATCAGCTGATCAACTGTTTCTAGCTGATAACGCTCCACCTCCTGAACAAGCTCCGCCTCCTTCCCCGCCAGCGAGGTGAGGTTCCACGTCTCAAGAGCCGCTGGAGCCGAGGGTCAGGGGTCAGCACACCCAGGTACCCTCCAGGTACCCTTAATCCTAACTCTACGGGGCCCTCATGGATCATGAATGATGGAGCAGTGGTGGAGGACCTGAACCCTCCAGCAGCACCATCATCTCCTGTGGTCTCTGTTTACTGTAAACCTGCTCACACTGGGTCTGTTTGGGTGCTGCAGTGAAGATCCAGCAGGTGTGTGTGTGTCCTGTAAATACATGAATATCCTCACACCGTGTTTTGACTGCACACACACACACACACTTTGTTCGTGTGTGTGTGTGTGTGTGTGTGCACTGGTCTGATCAGAGCTGTGCAGCAGACTAATCCATGGTCTATAATCACCTCATCTCCCAGATAAAGTGCCTGTCCTCCTTCATTTAGAGCTGATCTACGTCTGTGTTCCAGAGACAATGGAGTCATTATGAATTAGGGTCAGTGGGCTGCAGCGCCGCATGCTAATGTCCTGCTGCTCTGATCAGACCCCCCCCCCCCCACAGGAATCACCATGTATCAACTGTTCATGTACTCACCACAGGGACAGGCAGCAGGCACACTGTTCACGTGTGTTGTTGTTGTTGTTGTTGTTGTTGTTGTTTATGAATGCAATCTGTAATAAAGCAGCGCTGTCAAAGAGCCGCTGAGTGTTTATGTTGTGATCCTCGGTCCTCTCCCATTAGAGGCTGTAAACACTCTGATAACACACTCATTTCAGTATGACTTTCTAGAACTGAGGAGGAAATAAATCGTTTCTTTTGAGACTCAAAAACTATATAATATCTACACTACAGGCCAAAAGTTAGGAAGCAAGATCAAATCTGTACAAAAAGATCATAGTTTCATTGCTAAACTATGCAACAAAATTATGATTATTATATAAAGAGTCACTTATTAGAACACATGTTGACTCTAATTATCAGGTCTTTGGGTTTTTATTGCTTAGACTTTGTGTTTCCTTCTTTCCTTAATGTATAAATCTGAACTCGTGTTTCTTTACTCAGCTGCTTCACTTTGATCCATTTCTGTGCTAGTTTGTCAGAGATATGAACAGTTGAGATTTATTGGGATTTTTGGATCCAAACTCTGAAAAGCCAATGAGCTAAAGTGAAAAATGCAAACTGTGATTTGTTTTTGACTTTTGAACTGATGTTGTGACTCTTCCAAATCTTCTCAACCCTTCTCAATGTTTTTGGAAAGGCTGCAAAATATGACTCACATTAATGTTTTGGAGCGTCCTACTGCTGATGTATTAATTAGAGATGTGAATCAGCGTCTCGGCTCCACGATACGATTTCATCCTCATACCTGAGTCACGATACGATATTACTGTGATTTTAATCATGGTGTGATATGGTGAGTATTGATTCAATATATTGACATTTAACTGTTTAACTGCATTTTCCGTCCACAAAATCAAATTCAGTCAAGAATTGTTTTGTCCAATCAGAGAAAATTCTCAGTGTTTTCATGTGACTTCAGTCTTTTTATTGTCCTCAATGAGAGTCAAAGCCTCAACTTTGCAGCATTATTTCAACAACGTTTGAACACGATGTCCTGTCATCTGATATCTTGGAGCCTGTTGGTTCCTTAAACGTGTCAACAGGTTTTTACACATCTGAGCGTGAAAAAATGACATGTGGAGTTCCCCAAGGCTCCATTCTGGGGCCTCTTCTGTTTAACATCTACATGCTCCCACTGGCTCACATCATGAACAGCAACAAAATATGTATGACCACATGGTGCCTACAGATTCCTGAGATCTTCTAGTTTCATATGATACCAGGATCTCTTTATTTATGGATACTTGGTGGCCATGAATTGATATAATATCGCCATGCAAAGTACCGTGATACTATTATACTATTTTTCCTCCTCTCGTAGTTTTAATGATTGACGGTGATGTGGAGTTTAAATGGTGGATGGGTTGAACAAACGGCGGACTCAAAACTAAATAAATAAATAAATGTCTGTAAAGCCATGTGGTCGTCTGGTTCTGAGGACTTGCTGTGTCCAAACTGACACTGGACTCGAAGCTTGAGACGGGACTTGTTCCCCATGTAGACTAGACCAAACCACATGGAGGACCTGGGACACGAACCACAGTCACTGTCTGGATTATCCTCACACTCTTTCATTGTACTTTATCTTCTGTGGGCTTTAAAACCAACATGACCTCTTGTTTTTCGTCTGGTGATCTGTGAGATGTGTTTATTCATTGTCACTTCCTTCCATCCTATAAATAAACGTGCTCTCACATGTGTTACATTAACACAATTAAGTATACAGCCTTAATGAGTATCTTGGTTCCTGCGGCAGACACTGATTATTGATATATAGTCACATTTATAAAAGGAGCATGGTGACAGCTGGTTCATCTTTTGTTCTGTGGTTAAAGTCAGACCAGAATCTTTGCTGCATGTCAGATTCAAACATGGAGATCAGTTTTCAGTTTCTGGGAGATCAAATTGGTCTGATATTTTATTTTTCCATTTTAAAACAAATCTTCCTGATCTGACTGCAGATGAACAGCTGCTGGTTCTGGTCAGAAGCCATCCTGCATCTTTATTAGCTACACTAAAAATAACAGTTGTTTTTATGGTAAAAAACCAGCAGCTGTGGTTTACAGAACTTTACCGTAATAAATACGGTGCAAGTTTTTGTAATATTACGGTAAAATTATATTATCACTGTTGATTTGAAGTTTAAGATTGACATTTTATTCCATATTTTACCCTAAAAAATAAAAGTTTTTCCATCAAAAGAAACGCTGTTCTGCCATATAATTGACAAGAAAATACTTTATAATATTACAGTATATTTCTGTTAGAGATATGGTGTTTAATACATTTAACAGTGAGAAAAAGTATTTTTACAAAAAATAAATGCAAAAATGATGGCTTGTATACATACATTTCAGTATAAAATATACAGTTTTGTCTGATATAAACATTTACAGTGTTTCATTGTTACTGAAACTGAATTAACTCATTTATCATTTTACGTCTTTTACTGTCATGGCTTAACAGTTTTTCACCCGAAAATCTACCGACATTTTTTACAGTGTAAGCCATTGTTATTGGAATATATTGTGCATTAAATACGGATTGATGACTCGTATTCTTTTCTTTCTATCTCTTCTTCTCTCACTGTCGATTTGATTTCCTTTCACCTCTTTTCTCCCTCATGTCCCCCTGCTTGTAATGCTATCTCCATCTCCTCATGGAAAAGTAAATGTTTATCTCTCCCCCGAGGCTTTACTCCTCTCTCCCCCGAGGCTTTACTCCTCTCTCCCCCGAGGCTTTACTCCTCTCTCCCCCGAGGCTTTACTCCTCTCTCCCCCAGGCTTGGGTTTACTCCTCTCCCTCTTCATCGCTCTGTCTAAAACTGCAGTGTGAATGTTCCCAGCCGGCCTTGAACGCAGCACAAGACGTACATGTTGAGGTTGGTCTTATAAAAGATTGATCCGTGGTGAGAAACATCCAGATGAAGGTGAACTGGGGGTTTAGAGAGGAAGATGACTGGGAGACTGGGAGTGGTGGGAGGTCTGACTGGTTCCTGTCCAGTCTGTCTTCAGGCTCTGTGCCACCTGGTTGAACTCTTTTTGTATACGTGACCTCGGCAAACACAAATACACAAACTCACACTTGCACACAAAAGCCTGAGAGTGTGTGTAAGCACACACACACACACACACACACACACACACATACATATACACACACACACACACACACACACACACACACAGCTCATGAAAGCCTGTCCGTCAGTGTTTTCATAGAGATGTTTCCCTGCATGTAGGTAAGTAATGTCTGACCTGCTCAGAGTCAGTCAGACAGGCGGCTGCTGACTGTGGAATGCTAGCTATGTTGGTGGGAGAAAGCTTCTCATACATTCATACAGGAGTTTATACTGAGGCTGCTGAAGTACACTGCAAAAAACATGAAGCTCACCAAGTATTTTCTTCGTATATCTAGCAATAGTATCTTAATTATCGTATTTTGAGTATAATTTACCTACTGACCATAGCTTCATGTGCTTATTTTAAGAACATGCGTCTTTTTGTAACAAAAATGAGTGAGCAACCCCTCTACACAGGGTGAGTAACCCCTCTACACAGGGTGAATAACCCCTCTACACAGGGTGAGTAACCCCTCTTCACAGGGTGAGTAACCCCTCTACACAGGGTCAATAACCCCTCTTCAAGTGGTCACCTGGTCAACTGAAATGTCTTTGTCAACCATAGTGTCCCCTCTCACCTCCACAGAGGTGAGGGGTTACTCACCCTGTGAAGAGGGGTTACTCACCCTGTGTAGAGGGGTTACTCACCCTGTGTAGAGGGGTTACTCACCCTGTGAAGAGGGGTTACTCACCCTGTGTAGAGGGGTTACTCACCCTGTGAAGAGGGGTTACTCACCCTGTGAAGAGGGGTTATTCACCCTGTGTAGAGGGGTTATTCACCCTGTGTAGAGGGGTTACTCACCCTGTGAAGAGGGGTTATTCACCCTGTGTAGAGGGGTTACTCACCCTGTGTAGAGGGGTTATTCACCCTGTGTAGAGGAGTTACTCTCCCTGTGTAGAGGGGTTACTCACCCTGTGGAGAGGGGTTATTCACCCTGTGTAGAGGGGTTACTCACCCTGTGGAGAGGGGTTACTCACTCATTTTTGTTACAAAAAGACACATGTTGTTAAAATAAGCACATAAAGCTATGGTCAGTAGGTAAGTTATACTCAAAACAAGATAATTCAGATACTATTGCTGGATATAAGAATAAAATACTTGGTGAGCTTGATGTTTTTGCGGTGTAGAGGTGTTCTTTCATCATCCTAACCTCGACTCATTCCCGTCTGAGTCTTGTTCAGTCTGGTTCATGGGTTCTGGTTCATGGGTTCATGTGGGGACAGTCGCTGCAGAGCCATGAACAGATTCTCCGTCCTGAGCTCGGAGCAGCTGTGGCTGAGTCCCACACAATAAATGAGAGGGAGTTGATCCAATCGAAGGCAGATCTGCCTCAGGGAGCTCACTGTGGAGCTGAAGTCCAGTCTCATCTGCTCATTGATCGCCCTTATTGCCCTTTCAATCAATCCTCACTCCCATTCTCATAACACAATTTTGTCAGCCTGAAATTAGCTTATTTCTAAAACCGTAGGAGAGCAGATTAGATTTGGGGAGAGGAATAGAGACAGAATGGAAAATTGCTATAAAGATATTTACATATATTGAGTATTTTGTAGCCTGGTGGAAATATCCTGAACAGTATGTGGGACCTGAAACAGAAATCAGCTTGGTGAGAAATGTCCCTTTGAAGAGTTAATCTCTCTCAAACTGATTCATTATAAACGCAGCACTTACACCTTTTAGCTCCTTAATAAAAGCTGAGCGGCCTTTTATCCACCGGCCTTTGATCCGACGCATTCAGGCTGGAGGACCAATCAGAGCTGAGGATCAGAGGGAAGCACACATGTACTGTCAGCACGCCAACATTGATCTGGAGCCAATGATTGATCAGCTCATCAGATCATCAGATGGGGGGGGGGGGGGGTTATGATCTGAGGGGGGGGGGGTTGATATCTGATCCCCTCTGAACTTCTGTGTGAAAATGAAACAGAGACTTTTCAATAAAGCTGGTGGCCTTTTGTAAATAAATGACTGGTGCTGCCTCAGCCGGAGGAAGAGCTCTAATCTACCTGGAAACATCCAATAATAAGTTGAAGAGCGATTTCAGGATGGACCATACAAAGACACTCAGCAGCACAAATAAACCAGCGAGGTGCAGAGTTGATGTAGGGAAGTGATACCGACTAACCAGGGCAACAACTGGGAAACAGAAAACAGTCATACAAGACTCATAACTAATGATTATTTTCATTCTCAGGTCAGCTAATGAGTGTTAGTTTGGTCTAAAATATACCTCTGTATACAGAAAATATCCACGTGTCTTCTGTCTTGTGTGTTAAGCGTAACAATTTTGGTTTATTTTGTGTCTTTTTTGTGTCTTTTTTAGTTATTTTGTGTCTTTTATGGTCATTTTCCTTTTTTTGGGGGGTCATTTTGTGTCTTTTTTAGTCCTTTGGTCCAACATAAAATGTGACTTTTCATCTTTTTTTAACTTTCAAAACATTATCATGCTCAATAAAGAATGTTAAATGTGTCAAATGTGACCAAAGGTGTCAAATCTACCATATAAGAGGGTTCCATCCAGTTCTATCATTTGATACTAAATCTATTTGAGCTTGTCTCCAGTTTTACTTGGTATATCATCATCAAACTGAAACTGGCCTCATGGAGTTTACAGCCAGAACTTTAGAGGTAAATGTACAGTAGGGCTCCACGCTGCTTTGTTTTCTAGTCTGATGGAGGCAACAAGTCTGATTATTTGGAGCTTTTGGAGACTTTAGAGGGTTAAATGTCTATTCAAGTAAAACAGTTGTTGCCAGGGACGAAATCATTAATCTACTTATTATTTAAAAAATAGGGCTCAAGATTTCATTGCATGTGTTTTATTTATTGTTTCTTGATAAAAAAATGTAACGCAATTCCGCAAATCGCACATCAATTGCAACCGTTTTCAGTTTCAAGGTCCGATTGATTGTCTTCTTTTGGATCTTATTGTAGTTAAAGGAGAAAGGAGGAAGAGAAAAAGGACATTTTCCAACATATCCGGACTGACGAGGACGAGGTCACCCCACAAAACAAATAATTTAAATGTGGAAAACGTATTTGGGATCCAAGTTTCATTAGTGATGTGCCAATGAAGCTTCATGAACCATTGTCTTTATTTTCTGAGTCCACTAGATGGCGCTCTTGAGTTAAGGAAAGAGGCTCAAGCTATGGTAACTATGGTAACTATGGTAACAGAGTGATTTCAGCTCTGTGTTGAACAGAGAGCGCCACCTAGTGACTCAGAGAATAAAGAAAATGGTTCATGAAGCTTCGTTGGGACACCACTAGCGTCTCTCAGTGCTGCTGGTTTGCTTCAGGAACCTCCAACTCTCTAAAGACACTCATAGTTTTATTTTAACTCATTTTTTAAATAAGGTTCATTGGTTCAGAGGCTCCAGATGTTTGTTGTTAAAATGAAATGAAAATGTACTTTTCATATGAATGTCAGTAGACGTGAGCATCACAGATCAACCACACGTCCACAAACATTCTCTAGAATCAGAGTGAATCAGACTTTTGGTTGAAATGGTTTAAGTCCAAACATTCTCCATGTTTTATTAAATGAATAACGTTACATAACACACAGTCTCACACATGACCTCACAGATTTACTTGTTTTTTGTTTTGATTCTTGTTTTTTGGTCCATGTAGATTACATCAATGGAATTTGAAATGAGAAAACCAGTTTTCCAATGACAATAACTAAACAGATGAATGTGATTATAAAATAAAATCTGTATTTGAAGCAGCATCACGTCATCCATCAGGGGAAACTTGGTTTGAAGTGTGTTTGGATTATCATTTTTACAACTTTGAATGCATTTATCTCTTCTATCACTTGTTTTATACACGTGTTTAACGTTTATTCTGTGGCCTTCTCTGAACCTGATCATTTACAAAACATTAATAAATCAAGGTTGATCACACGGCTAGATTATTGACAGAAGACAAAGTGTCATCTGTCAATAATCAGCCTGAAAACTGTTTCCTGATGCTGCTGCACGCTGTAAAAAAACTGTTGTTTTTATGGTAAAAACCAGCAGCTGTGGTCGCCAGATCTTTACCGTAATAAATACAGAAAAACCTTTTTTAATATTATGGTAAAAAGATATTAGCACTGTTGATTTCACGTTTAGGATTGCCATTTTATTCCATTTTTTTTACTGTATTAATAAAAAGATTTTCCATCAAAAGAAACGCTTTTCTGCCATTTGATTGACAAGAAAATACTTTATAAATTAAAATGCATAACTTAAAGATTTTACCATTAAATATTACAGTATATTTCTGTTAGAGATATGGTGTTTAGTACATTTAACAGTGAGAAAAAGTATTTTTTTTTACAAAAGATAAATGCAAAAATTACAGTGATGCTTGTATATATATTACATTAAATACATATTACATTATGAGTATTTTATAGTGGAGTAATGTATTTTTCAAAAAAACTAAATGTAAAAAATCCTGTTTTGTCTGATATAAACATTTACAGTGTTTCATTGTTACTGAATTAACCCATTTATCATTTTACGTCTTTTACTGTCATGGTTTAACATTTTTCACCATAAAAGACATTTTTTACAGCGTATGTTTTCTCTTATCTCTGCTGTTATTGGTCCTGTGGTAGTTGTGAAACAGCTTGTTTCCTGATTTTGGTTTTCTCATTTTAAAACAAAAATCCGTTGGCGGCAAAAGACACAGAGCTTTATTTTTGTTCCTGGCAGGAATTCATCCTAAGAAAACAGTGGATGTGCTTTTGGTCGGGCTGTTTTCCATGAAGCGGTCCAGGCCCCGTATGGTCCAATGAGGGAAATGTAAATACTGCAGGATACTGAGTTCTCTCAGACAACAGGGTCTCCAACTTTGTTGCACTAGTTTGGGGACTATTTTCTGTTTTAACACACACCCCAGCACTAACAAATGTTTTTCCTAATGTGGTGGCCCTGGTCCAGTCCAACACCTTGGAGATAAACTGGAATGTCGACTCTGAGCCAGTTCTGATCTCTCACCACGGACCAGAACCCAACATCAGATGGAGAGAAGAGTGAAGGCTGTTACAGAGAGAGGAAGGCCTGGTCTGAACCAGTACAACCAGTACAAGGTTTTATCACGACTACACAACTTTATCACATGTCATCAAGTCACAATAACACAACCACAGACTGGACAGGACTGACCTCAGTCAGGAAAAACAAATCAACTACAGTCGAGTCGAGCTTTTTCCTGATTTACACTGCGCACTGTGAAGCTAACAAAGTGAAGCTAACAAAGTGAAGCTAACAAAGTGAAGCTAACAAAGTCAAGCTAACAAAGTCAAGCTAACAAAGTGAAGCTAACAAAGTGAAGCTAACAAAATGAAGCTAACAAAGTGAAGCTAACAAAGTGAAGGTAACAAAGTGAAGCTAACAAAGTCAAGCTAACAAAGTCAAGCTAACAAAGTCAAGCTAACAAAGTGAAGCTAACAAAATGAAGCTAACAAAGTGAAGCTAACAAAGTAAAGCTAACAAAGTGAAGCTAACAAAGTGAAGCTAACAAAGTAAAGCGAACAAAGTGAAGCTAACAAAGTGAAGCTAACAAAGTGAAGCTAACAAAGTGAAGCTAACAAAATGAAGCTAACAAAGTGAAGCTAACAAAGTAAAGCTAACAAAATGAAGCTAACAAAGTGAAGCTAACAAAGTCAAGCGAACAAAGTGAAGCTAACAAAGTGAAGCTAACAAAGTGAAGCTAACAAAGTGAAGCTAAAAAAGTGAAGCTAACAAAATGAAGCTAACAAAGTGAAGCTAACAAAGTAAAGCTAACAAAGTCAAGCTAACAAAGTCAAGCTAACAAAGTGAAGCTAACAAAGTGAAGCTAACAAAATGAAGCTAAAAAAATGAAGCTAACAAAGTAAAGCTAACAAAGTGAAGCTAACAAAGTAAAGCGAACAAAGTGAAGCTAACAAAGTGAAGCTAACAAAGTGAAGCTAACAAAATGAAGCTAACAAAGTGAAGCTAACAAAGTAAAGCTAACAAAATGAAGCTTTCCACACACTATCTATCACCATAAGTTTCAACTTTTGGTTGGAGCCACTTCATCAAGATTGTGGATCAGAGATGGCAGCCATATAAAATCTATGAGAACCAATAAAGCTTCCAAGCCACTCAGAAGGTCAATCTTGGTGTCAAAATCTACATTTTCTGGGTCAAAGAATCATTTAAATCTGTTGAGAATATCACTCGATGATTATTATAATGGGTCATATACAGTGTATGTATTCAAGGTGCTCATGCAGGAACACTGGAACTGCAAAGATATTTGTGGTTGTAAATGTAATAAATGATAAAAGTGAAGCTAATGAAATTTAATTAAATGTATTCATGTTATCAATTTTTCAGAATACTTACCTATATTAATAAATGTCAGACCGCTTAGGAAATGAGTTGGAAATTAATGCATTAGTTAGTGCTTATGTAAAGCACTTTGAATTACCTTGCCTTGCCTAGTTGTTTGGTGAATAAAATGTATAAAAATATCAATGAGTGTTTCCAAACCACAAGATGACGTCCTCAAATCTCTTGTTTTGTCCACAAACCAAAGAGATATTCAGTTTATTGTCATAAAGGAACAAAGAAACCAGAAATATTCACATTGAAGAAGCTGAAATCAGAGAATCTGGACTTATTGTCTTTAAAAAAAACTGCTCAAACCAATTATTGGATTATAAAAATAGTTGAGGATTAATTTAATGATCGATTATTGTTCCATTAATAGAATAATTGTTGCAGCTCTAAAAACATAAACAACCCCCGACCCCCCTCCTCCCTGCTGCTGCTGGAGAATAAAGGGAAACCCTGAGCACATACAGTATGAGTGTAAAGTTCATCTGTCCACATACGTTTGTCCCTGTGGGCTGAATTAACCCCTGCAGCGCTGGTGACTGTTATCCTGCAGAGAGACGCTCTAGTTCATGATGTCATACATCACTACAGCTCACATCACAAACAGCCAATAAACTGAGTTCCTCCTCAACACTCAGCATCACGTCGCCTCCACAGAGAGGACATGTTTAGAAATGCTGTTGGAGTTTATATGTAACAAACAGCTGCACATCATTCATGTACATATATATATATATATATATATATATATATATATATAAATGCCAGAACTTTGGTTGTCTGGTTTTATACAATGTTCACATTTCTGTTCTGTATGAAAATTAGCTCATATATATAATACGAACGTCTTTCATTTTCATATTTAAACATTCCTCAGAAGTTGAAATACCACAAAATAATTGTCTTAACTTGGGAAGTTTCATGCTGATATCTAGGAGTTATTTTATTCTGACTTTATTAACCTCCCCCATTTAAATTTTGGTTTTATATTCTGTTACTTTATCCTTTAACCTCCCACTGTTCCACTTATGAGATAGAGCAGAACTTCAACAAACTACAACCACCAAAGTTATTATAATTCATCTGGAGGGGAAATTAATATCCGTCCATCCAACAGTAGTGGAGACGTTCCTCTGTCAATCAGAACCATCAGAACTTTCAGAACCATCAGCCTGCAGCTGATCCAGGGGCAAGCATTTATTCATTAGGGCCTCGGGGCAATCTCCCCAGCACTGGTCCCATCCAGCAATATCTGCAGGGACCAGTGCTGCACTACTGTGATACTGTGGATTTCTTCTTCTTCCTCTTCCGGACGCAATTTCATCCCGCTACTAGTCCTACAACTTGAAGAGTTGCAGGACAAATTATATATCAAAACGTGCTGTTTGATCGGGATCGGTGTGCTATTACTTTTCTCTACAGAATACAATTTTTTTTTTCCAAAACCGCCCAAAATTTAGCATTGGAGTGACTGGGACGGCCGAAAAAAATTAGCGTAAAAGAACAATAATTGGAGATTTTTAAACGTCTACTTCTCCGGCATAATTTCACCGAGAGACTCCATTTAAACTTTAAACAGTAGACACAAGTCTTGTGTATCGGTGTATTAATCCACGTTTCGATAGGTCATATAGTTTTTTATCAATCCCTGTTCAATGACCATGATCATTTTTGGAGAAATTCTGAGATTATAATGGGTGTGTATTGCACGGAATGTTCGTGTCACAATGTGTGACATCATCGCCAGAGTGTAGAGGGAGAGAAAAAACTGTCAAAAAATAAATTTGAAAACTGCGCTCCAGGCCGCAAATTCCACTCTACAGAAATAATTTATACATAGAAACGTAGGAAAATTAGTCTTCTCCCTCACAATCCTCTGGTAAAGCTGTCAGAGTTATAGTTTGGGCGTAGGACGCACAGATGATCCACCAACACCACCAACAGCCTCATTGGCTCCCATATTAAAAACGCAGGAAGATTCTGAAAAAAGGGAGATGGAACAGTTTTTTTAGATAGCTCTAACAAAGCTATTTTTTATTTTTCTTAAAAAACAAACATATGTAGACGTTCAGGAAGAACTCAGGACGCTCAAAGTGAAGTCGGATCAATTATAGGTATTATGGTTTTGCCAAAAATGCTTTCTGTTCGAGGACAGAAATTCCAGTCTGTCCACCTCTGCTGTCACTGTGGTGGAAGATTCCACAGCTGTTAATTCTGTTGATTGCTCTGCTCTGATTGGTCGACAGTGAAGCCTTTGATGCTTTGATGTGATTACAGTTACAGATACACACACACACAAATGCGTGTGTAAGCGCGCACACTCCTCCAGATACACATGCTTCACACACACACATTTTGAGGTTAAAGGTCATAGGTTGCTGTATAAATAAATACTTGTAAAGGAATGCTTGTTGTAGGTGTGCTCCTTGTATATTATATAGTATCATAACATTACTAGTATTAATTGTTATAAATCTCTGAAGAATCTCATCATAGTGTACACACACCGGCAGTAGCCCCCGTGGCCCTGTCACTATTTACCCCGAGGACATGTTCTAGTTAATATTACAGTTTTTGATTTTACATTTTACAAAGAAAATGTTTGTTTACATGTCTTTATTGTGTCGGGGACAAATTAATTGTGTAATTATCAGACCGCCGTTATATTTTTCATCTCGTGCACCCCCAGGGGTCCACGCACCACACTTTGGGAACCCCTGCCCTAGTGTTGTTTCTCCAGGGCGGTTTTAAAGGGTTAACAGAGGGATACATAAGGATTACGTCATGTTGTCCGGAGCGTCCGGTGGAGGTGTGGGGTGGAGGCGCAGGGTGGAGGTCCGGTGGAGGCGTTGGGTGGAGGTCCGGTGGAGGCGCGGGGTGGAGGCGTGGGGTGGAGGTCCGGTGGAGGCGTGGGGTGGAGGCGTGGGGTGGAGGCGCGGGGTGGAGGTCCGGTGGAGGCGTGGGGGGGTGGAGGCGTGGGGTGGAGGTCCGGTGGAGGCGTGGGGGGGTGGAGGCGTGGGGTGGAGGCGTGGGGGGGTGGAGGTCCGGTGGAGCCGCGGGGTCGAGCCCTCTCCTCCTGAAGCTCTCCGCTCCAACCGAGCTGAGTGTCGAGGTCGGGTAAACTCTCCACAGCTTCCTTCAATCACCGCAGTATAAAACTCCACCAGGGTCCTCTCACGGAGCTAACGAGAGCCGGCCGTGACCTCTGACCCCGACCTGCTACAGGTCACCACGCTCATGTGGAATTAAGAGCTATTAAGAGGGGGGTCGTGGCTAATGAGGACCCCGTCTGGAATGTGGACTCCTCATGTGGTCTGGAGTTAGCAGCAGCTCTCGTGATAAGAGACGTTACATTAACAACACAAAGCTTTCAGGATTCACAGTTAGAGTGGAGAGAAAGGTTATTAAATAAATAATAAATAAATAAAACTAGAACTGACAAAACATTTTCGTTAACTGAAATAAAAATAAAAACAAGTTTTAAACAAAATGATAACTAACTGAAACTGTATTTTGTGGTTACAAAACAAACTAAAACTAACTAAAATTATAGTGAAAATGTCCTTCGTTTTGGTCTCTGTCAACTTTTTTCATGCATAACTTTATATTAATTATTATTATATTAATAAATATTTGTAACTCATGTTTTGAAGCCTCCAGTTTGTTATTTTCTCAGATGAGCTTATGGATCTGAGGAGCAGGACGCCAAGTTCTCAGATATCTCTAGTGTTAGCTAGCTAGCTTGGTTAGCAAGGTGCATTCATAATTCAGAACAACAGCCGGCTTCTTAGAATCAATTAGTACGACTGACATTTAACATCACCAAAATGTTATAATTAAATTTCATGAACTGCACACTGTGAAAATGTCAAAATGTTGAGACAAGTGTAGCAACTTGACAATTACAAGGCGTCCTTGCCCTTTAGCATTTTAGCATTTTAGCATTTTACTGTCAATGGGACCACAATTTATTAAATGTCATCATGCTGCATAAACATACTTAAAACTAGCGATTAAAACTATAAACTCATTAGGAAAATGTTTATTGAGGTAATAAATCAAGTGAGACTTCTACATACACTGAATTATTTTTTCAACCAGGGAGTCGTCTCTTTTACTTTTGATTTATACAGTAAAAAATGGAATAAAATGTCAATATTAAACGTGAAATCAACAGAGTTAATATAATTTTACTGTAATATTAGAAGAAGTTGCACCGTATTTATTACGGTAAAGTTCTGGCAACCATAGCTGCTGGTTTTTACCCTAAAAACAACACTTTTTTATTTGCAGTGTGTGTTGTCTGTGATGCGTGTGTGTGTGTGTGTGTGTGTGTGTGTGTGTGTTGTTTTCCAGTGTATTTGTGGCTGAACACCAACTTGTGCTGCTCCAAACATTGTTGTGGCTCTGATGTAATCAGCTCCGTG
Organism: Centropristis striata; assembly: GCF_030273125.1. Classification (NCBI taxonomy): domain Eukaryota; kingdom Metazoa; phylum Chordata; class Actinopteri; order Perciformes; family Serranidae; genus Centropristis; species Centropristis striata. The sequence continues at coordinate 326,363 of NC_081535.1, forward strand.
TGAATGTGGCTACTGAGCTGATATGAGCTAACTGGATTCCAAGTTTCTCATCATGATTATCTGATTACACTTCATTATCCTGTGAACTCCCAGCATGCTTTGCTGCTGACATCAGGTCATAATGGGCTCTGAGCTCTATGATGATGTCATCTCTGCTCTGTTTGGAGCCCACACAGCAAAGATTATGTCAACAAAAGTAAGAACAAAACAGTTGGAGCTGAGGCAGAAACAGGCTTCCTGTGACTGTATCCATAAACAGTCAACTATAGTGTTAGCACGTCTTCTTATAGCGACAGAGATACTGGAGACACCAACAACACTTCCTGAACACCAAGACTCTGACCTCTGACCTCTGACCTCTGGACCAGCTCCCTTACTGCTGATATGGAAACAACTGCAATGAGCTGAAAAGATGATTCACCATAACTTCAGACAAAACAAACAGTCACAAGACAATAACAACATACTCTGAAGCCAAAGTAGGCCAGTCATAATATATATATATATATATATATATATATATATATATATATATATATATATATATATATATATATACTGTATATTCACTGCAAAAACCAACTGACAAAAAAAAGAAAAATAAATAACTAGAATTAAGCAAATACATGCTGCAAACAAGTCAAATTTTCTTTGTAAGAATTCTTTAAATAGGTAAAAATATATACTGGATAGGCACTGGAAAAACAATGATATCTTAAAATAAATCCAAAAATACTTATTTCACGCAATTGTGTCTTGAAAAGCCGGACTGTAGTAACATTAACTTTTTTGGAATCTGGTGTTACATAAATGACACTAAAACATGTGATAATGGACAATAAATCTCCAGGCTCCTATCTGATCTACAGAACGTTGGATATGGAGGATGGATACTGTAAAGGAGCAGCATCTCAAAATAAATACAAAACATATATATTCATAAAAATCAATTCATGGAGCTACATTTCTCTGTTAGTCCCTGTGAGGCTCGAGGGAACCATGATAATATCTTCTTGTCATTGTGTTAAAGGTGAGGATTGTTTACTGGATCAAGTCAATCTGCCTCCACTCCATGTTTACATCTTCCACTTCCCACATAATCAGGGTTAATTAGCTCCAGTGTGTGAGCTTATCTAAACCAACAGTGAGAGAGACAGCAGGAGGAATCCTCCACTGGTTTCACTGGTCTGATCTCTGCTTCTGTCACTGGCTGCTCACTTCATAAACACATTCAGGGGAAACACGGACAGAAACTTCTCAGCAAAGCAAACGTTGGAAAGTAGTGAGAAGACCTGGAACTCTACAAGCCTGGTCATTTTGGTCTGTTTGTCTTCTATTTCCCTTTGATTTATTGTTCTCCCAGATCAATGGATGCTTCTGAAGTTGTTCTTCCATCTTCCTATTGGAGGTCCAGGGCCCCAACACGGGCCCTTTCAATCACTTCAACCCACAAACCTGAACATGTGAACATGTGATGCATCTGGTTCCTGTTCTCCTCTTCATGATGACTCTCTGTCTGTTGGAGCATCCAGCTGCAGCCTCCAGGCCTGGAACCTGAAGCCAAAATTATTATATATATGGATTCAAAACCTGAAAATATATATATTAAAACTTGAGAATATATATTGAAACCTGAGAATATATATTAAAAGTCTGAGAATATATATTGAAACCTGAGAATATATACCTTTTAATATTTATTTTCAGACTTTTTATATTCTCAGGTTTTAATATATATTCTCAGGTTTCAATATATATATATTCTCAGGTTCTGAATCCATTTATATATAATTTCCTGAACCGCTTGCCATAATATATATATATATAATATACAACCACGCTATAGATAATGAGCTGATAACATGTTGGTAACCTAAAAATGTGTTTTTCAGCATTCGGTGGTACAAAACAACAATTTATTAAGTCAGCTGGCTTTTGATTTTTTTAAACTCGTTAGCCAAGCTAGCTAGCACTAGCTGATAACTTAGTCCCAACCTCTTCACCATCTTGTTTTTTGGAGCCATAATGTTTAAAGTGCTGCTCTAAACCTGCTGAACTGGAGCCTGAGAGCAGTAGATCTTAGAGCGATGGGCTCCTAGCTCATTACATTAACATTATTACCTCTCTAAGAATTCTGTGATACAATAGTTTCTCCATGACTTCCTCCCCCGCCCCGTTAGACTCTTCACCAGGACTGTATTCATCATGAAACCCCTCAGGTGACCTCCATTCAACTGGTGATGCAGCTTCCGGATCGTGTAGCGGTCCATCTGACCACTAGGACCACCAGGTCCACTAGGAGCACCAGGACCACTAGGAGCACCAGGAGCACCAGGAGCACCAGGACCACTAGGAGCACCAGGACCACTAGGAACACCAGGAGCACTAGGACCACCAGGACCACCAGGACCACCAGGACCACTAGGAACACCAGGACCACCAGGACCACTAGGACCATTAGGAGCACCAGGACCACCAGGACCACTAGGAGCACCAGGAGCACCAGGAGCAGCGTATCACCAGAGTACCTCCTCTCGGAGGCTGTGATTGGTCCATCTGGCCACCAGGAGCACCAGGAGCACCGTATCACCAGAGTTTCTCCTCTCGGAGGCTGTGATTGGTCCATCTGGCCACCAGGAGCACCAGGACCACCAGGAGCAGCGTACCACCAGAGTACCTCCTCTCGGAGGCTGTGATTGGTCCATCTGGCCACCAGGAGCACCAGGAGCACCAGGAGCAGCGTATCACCAGAGTATCTCCTCTCTGAGGCTGTGATTGGTCCATCTGGCCACCAGGAGCAGCGTACCACCAGAGTTTCTCCTCTGACAGGTAATGGATGGTCGGGCGGTGAGTCAACAGTCGGGGCGTGAGCTGTGTGCAGGAGGTCAGACATGCTGATTTATGGCCTCTGTGATAAATCACCTCCTCTTTCAGGAGGAGGTCAGATCCTCTGACTGAGGAGCATCTGTGGATTCAGCTGTGGCCTCCATGACCTCCTCCATGAACTGGAGCCTCGTCACTCGTCTTCTCCTCATCCTTCTTCTCCTCCCTCCTTCTCCTCCTCATGCCATTTATCTCTCGCTCCTCATTCTCATGTTCCACCTTCTCCTCTCACTCTTACATCTTTGTCCTCCTTTCTATTCCTATTTCCTATTTCTCCTCCACTTTCTGTCTCACGTTTCACCAAACCTTTCTCCTTCTCTCCTTCTCCTCTTACATGTTTAATCTACTCCTACTCCTTCTCCTTCTTTTTAATACCCATTCCCTCCCACTCCTTCCCCCTCATCCTCTCCTTGCTCTCTCTCCTCCTGTTGCTCCTTCTCCTTTCATTTGTCCACTTCTCTCACCAGTCACCACTGCTCTCCTTTATCTCCTCCTCCTCTTTCTCCCACTTAATGAGATAGCAGCATTAAGACTCACTCCATCATCATTTAAGTGTCCGTTGAAACGCCTCCTGAGGCGGGATGAGAACACGAACACAGATATTTACTGAGCCGTCTGTCACCAGAGGCCTGGACCACGACGCAGGATTAGCCTGTTAGCATTGTGGGGGAGGTGAGCCACAGTAACAGTTTGCATTAGTGCTTTTTCCTTTCATTATCATAAATATTTAGTACAAATGCATAAAAAAAAATACACAACATATTCATGATTTTATTTTATTGTTAGGGTTTAGGGTCTAGGGTTTAGGATTAGACTAAGGGTTTAGGGTTTGGGTTAGTGTAAGGGTCTAGATCAGGGATGGGCAACTTAAATGCTGCAGTGGCCCACAGTGTTTCATGTTCACTACCACAGGGCCACACATAGGAGCATCACTTCACCAGATATGATGAAACTGACATTTTAATGTTTACAGTGCAGTAACTTAACATAGTTCATGCGCTAATGCATGTTTAACAGTATAAGTAGGAACACAAAAGGTTTGAAGCAAATAAAAAATAACCACTTACTGTGATTTATTTTTTTTGGTGCAAGAACAGCAGACCAACATTAATTGAAGAAGTAATTTTGGGCGCACTGCACTTTTAAGATTTCATGCTCAAATGCATGTAGTTGTACTGAGGGCCACTTCAAGTGAGGGTGAGGGCCGTATGTGGCCCCCAGGCCTCCAGTTGCCCACCCCTGGTCTAGGGTTTAGGGTTAGGAATATTGTTTAAAGAGAACTATGTTTTGGGTTAGGGTACAGGTCTACGGTTTATGTTTAGGGTTTAGGGTTAGGATGTAGGGTTAGGGCTATGGTTAGGGCTAGGGTTTAGGTTAGGGCTATTGCTTAAAGAAAAACTATGTTTTGGGCTAGGGTTAGTGTTTAGGGCTAGGGTTAGTGTTTGGGGTTAGGGCTATGGTTAGGGCTAGGGTTAGGATAAGTGTCTAGGGTTTAGGGTTAGTGTTTGGGGTTAGGGCTATGGTTACGGCTATGGTTACGGCTATGGTTAGGGCTAGGGTTAGGGCTAGGGTTTAGGGTTAGGGTTAGGATAAGTGTCTAGGGTTAGGATAAGTGTTTAGGGTTAGGGCTATGGTTAGGGCTATGGTTAGGGCTAGGGTTTAGGGTTAGGATAAGTGTCTAGGTTTTAGGGTTAGGGCTATGGTTAGGGCTATGGTTAGGGCTAGGGTTAGGGCTAGGATAAGTGTCTAGGTTTTAGGGTTTAGGGTTAGGGCTATGGTTTGGGTTAGGGTTAGGATAAGTGTCTAGGGTTCAGGGTTTAGGGTTAGGATAAGTGTCTAGGGTTAGGGTTAGGAATATTGCTCAAAGAGAGCTATGTTTTGGGCCTGCTAGCATGCATTTATTTCGCAGATGAAGGCTGCATGGAGAGAAATAATAAATATTGTAGCTTGATGTTGACAGCTAGACAGAAAGATTGGTTATTGAATCTGTTAAAATTACTGTTTTAAAAAGATAACTTCTATAATAACACATAGCACAACAGCCTATTTAATTACTTCAATCAAAACTTATCCAACTGTAATTGCTGTGAGCTTTTAACAATCATGAAATATAATCATGAGGTCACAGCACCAGACACAGACACAGTTAATATCAAAGTAACTTTATAAAGTGTCTTGTAATAATGTCTTCCAGTTTGTCTCACAGCGTTTGGACTTGGCTCTGGTCCATCTCTCTGTGTGGCCGTCCAATAAAACAGCTCAGCACATTTCACGCCTGCTTTCCCCAGATGTTAGATTTCAGGTGCGGTGGTCAGTCTGCAGTGATGAATGTGGTGCTGAGAGTATTAACATAAACTTTCATTAGAATACATATTGAGTGAGACCAAACATACACAGTGCTGGTTTTCCTTTAGATAATATTCCCTCCTCTACTTCTGGCACTGCTGCTTGGACCACACCCATCTTCAAACTTAGCCTTCATCTTGATCTCAACTAAAGTTTCTTCATCTTGCATGGTTGAAACTATCGTCTTAACTCAATCTGTCCATAGATGCATGTGGTTCTGAGGTACTGAAACCTGCTTCTGTCGTAGCTTCATCTGAAGTATCCATCAGATCTTATCATGATGACACAGTCACAGACTCACAGGGTGGAAACAATGGCCGCCACGCTGTTGCTGCTGCTAACAAAAGTGTGAGAGACAATAAAGTGGAAACTACACCAAACATACCAGTGGTGGAATGGAACTAAGTAAATTTACTCAACTACTGTACTTAAGTACAATTTTGAGGTACGTGTACTTTACTTTAGTTTTTCTGTTTCATGTAACTTTGTACTTCTTCTCCACTACGAGCCAAGTAACAAATATCAATATAATATAAAAGGTTAAAACAGAAGAGAGACAGCAGAAGGCCGTCAGACTGTTCTCCCAGAGATGACCAGGGACTCTGACTGGCCCAGGTTTTCCTCTCTGCATTATTTAGAATCTAAATGGTTAAGTTCTCACCTAAAAAAGTCTAATTGTGACAAGAAAGTAGGAAGAAAAATGAATACATAGGATACATGCCAATCTCCTTAATTGCGTCCAAGTTTCCCTTGTTTGCATCTTTTCCTTGCTTCTCGGCCCTCTGTGTGTCTGAGAGGTAAAAGTCTCAGATATCCTCACTAGTTTCATGTTCCTCTTCACTGCAGAGCAGAAATAAAAGCACCAAAACAGCCTTCATTAAGGCGGACTGGAACTAATTTTGGGTCAATCGAGGATTGAGGAACCATCAACCTGCACCAGAGCCACTGTTCAGTATGAAATGCATGCTGGGATACTGGTCTAACCACCATCCACACTGGGAAACTCCCACAACACCTTTAATAACACACCACACTGTAAAAAAACAACTGTTGTTTCTAGGGTAAAAACCAGCAGCTGTGGTTGCCAGAACTCTACCGTAATAAATATGGTGCAACTTTTTTTAATCTTATGGTAAAAACTTATTATCACTGTTGATTTCATGTTTAAGATTGTCATTTTATTCCATGTTTTACTGTATAAATAAAAAGTTTTTCCATTAAAAGAAACGCTGTTCTGCCATATAATTGACAAGAAAATACTTTATAAATGCTGCATAAATTAAAGATTTTACTATTAAATATTACAGTATATTTCTGTTAGAGATATCGTGTTTAGTATATTTAACAGTGAGAAAAAATATTTTTACAAAAGATAAATGCAAAAATTACAGTGATGCGTGTAGATATATTACATTAAATACACATTACAGTGTATTTCATTTATTTTAATGTATTTAAAAAAATGTAGAAAACACTGTTTTGTCTGATATAAACATTTTCAGTGTTTCATTGTTATTGAAACTGAATTAACTCATTTATCATTTTACCTCTTTTACTGTCATGGTTTAACAGTTTTCACCCTTAAATCTACAGACATTTTTTACAGTGTAGAATGGTTCTGTATCAGTCAGCTTCTTTGTATGATTAAGACGTTGCTGTCAAAAAATAATATTCACTTTATTTTATTTTGTGGACGCTTATTGAGATCCAAATGAAGAATAAAGGGAATAAAGCTGAGCTCAGTTCAGCCTCTCAGTCTGAGATCAATATCCTGATCAGTATGGATCAGCTGATCTCTGTTACCTCTTTATCTCACAGTGGATCCAGGTGACAGGAAGGATTGACTCCATGTTGGAGTCCAGCGGGAGATGGTCCATGTCTGGAGAGCTGCTCGGTGCATGTGATGATGCGCTATAGGGCAATGGGCAGCAATGTGTCTGTTTGTGTGTTTGTTGGATTCCAGGTCACTAATGTGATCATCAGCTGTGAGCTCAGTGTGCAGCAGGTTATTAAAGACAGAGAGAGAGTAGATCTACAGAGACAGACTGAGTCTGTCACCACGTTACCTCCACTCAATGACACACTGTCTGGTAGAATCAGCTGGTTCCCACAGTCATTACTGGGAGGGACTTCCCACAGTCATTACTGGGAGGGACTTCATCCAGACGCCTCAGCAGCTTCCTCAGACAGGTCAGAGTAAACAAGAGGTCAGGTAGGTCTGAACCTGAGGACGTCCAGGTGAGATGAGGACAGACGTTTCTCAGATAAAACTCTTATCAGTGGGACGTACAGGACTGCACTGCAGGAACTAGATATATAGAGAATACCTCAGATCAATGGGATATCTGCTTATGTCTGATAAGATAGTTCTTCTTAGTCAGCATCTTTTATGTTCCACTGTTTCACTTGTTTGATCCTTAATGATCTAAATCAGATATTACAGCTTGTTACTGAGATTTTATGACCTATAGTGAGTAAATACATGCTGGAAACTAGAATATCAACAGTTACAAAGCTGCTTCAGCAACACTTACAAGACTTACAAGACACAAAATGACTAAAAAAAGACACAAAATGACACAAAAGACACAAAATGACACAAAAGACACAAAATGACTAAAAAAAGACACAAAATGACACAAAAGACACAAAATGACACAAAAGACACAAAATGACTAAAAAAATACAAAATGACTGTCAAATGAACATTGACAGGAAGTGGCTCCTCAACGTTGACAGGAAGTGGTTCCTCAACATTGACAGGAAGTGGCTCCTGAACACTGACAGGAAGTGGCTGACAGGAAGTGGCTCCTCAGATGGACTCTGGTATCTGGTTTTCGTTCTCCGAGCTGCTTGTGAGGCTCGGCAGCTGAAACAGGTTTTCTCAGGTTCAATCAGCTGAGCTGCTTGAGGTAAAGGAGATCAATACTTTTCATTTTTAACACAGAGGCGATATCGACTGTGTGAAACGCCTCTTCAGTGGCGAGGAGAGGCTTTCTGTAGCGCCATAAGAGGCGTATTATTTTAATCATCATCATCTTTCATCCTCTGATCTGTCTCCTGACACAAGAGCTGCAGAGTCACAGAGAAACAAAGTGACTCTCTCTCAACCATAAAATCTACAGACATCTTTTACAGTGTATGTTCCAAACACATGTAGACGTGTTTCATGGGAGAAATCAGACATTTTTTACAGTGTAGGTGGAGACAAGTGAAGAATAATGTGACTGTCAGCAGCTGTAATAACAGAGAGATGTGTAAACACTTACAGGACAATAAAATGTCTTATTATCATAATAAAAACATAAAGGTATGTATTCATGAGAGGGTCCACATTGTGAAGTGATGTTGGAGAATAAATCATGTGATCAGAGTCGTGTTCCATCACACAGAAACAAACAAACTGGAGACTGTAATTTTATTCATTGACCAAATTGGCAGATGAAATAGAAACCATATTCATAAAGTGGCAATAAGAGGCGAGGCAGCAGCGAGCTAATGGTTCTGCTAGCGCCGTACGGTTTTATTGGTTCTCTAATAGACTCTCAAGGACACGACGGCGTTCAGGACTCGCCTCCATGTTGGAACACAATCACAAAATTATTCTGTCAGATGGAACCATGAGAACTCTTCACAACATCTTTCTGCTTTTCTCTTGAATTTAAAGGTTTCATGTTCTCACTAGATAAACACCATGTTAGACTATAGAACCCAGTTAAAGCACGTTAGACTGTGTTTCTCTGGTTCTGAGGGTTCTCGTTCCCATTAAATCTTCACCCGATACCAACACACAGTGTCTACATGAGATCATTATAATAACTTTATTTATATTGCACCTTTTAAAATCAACAGCTTACAAAGTGATCTGACAGAGAAACAGTTAATCACCAGGAGAATGATGCCATGAGGCTAAAAACTGTTGTTACATTAAAAGAAAAAACAATGAAAGAAAGAAGAGTGTACACTGTAAAAAAATAAAAACCAACAGTTGTTTTTATGGTAAAAACCAGCAGCTGGTTACCAGAATTTTACCGTAATAAATGGTAAAATTATATTAACACTGTTGATTTCACCTTTAAGATTGACATTTTATTCAATTTTTTTACCATATAAATAAAAAGTTTTTCCATCAAAAGAAACGCTGTTCTGCCATATAATTGACAAGAAAATACTTTATAAATGCTGCATAAATTAAAGATTTTACCATTAAATATTACAGTTTATTTCTGTTAGAGATATGGTGTTTAGTACATTTAACAGTGAGGAAAAATATTTTTACAAATAATAGATGCAAAAATTACAGTGATGCTTGTTACATTAAATACATATCACAGAGTATTTTACAGTGCAGTAATATATTTTAAAAATCCAGTTTTGTCTGATATAAACATTTTCAGTGTTTCATTGTTACTGAAACTGAATTAACTCATTTATTATTTTACCTCTTGTACTGTCATGGTTTAACAGTTTTTCACCCTAAAATCTACAGATATTTTTTACAGTGTATGTTCCACATGTAGAAGTGTTTAATGGGAGAATCAGATAAAAGAAATGAGATGACTAATGTAGTGTTTGTTTCCACAAAGAGACTAAATCCACTGGTTGATCATCGTTCCTTCACCTCGTCTTCATTCCTCCGTCAGACGGAGAAAAATATGAAAACGCTCCGATGGTTAACTCCGTGAATCTTTCCATCCTGCCTGTATTCACCACTTAAAACATGTTTAAATAACATGTTGGTATATTTTTTCACCTATATGACCTGATAATAATTTATTTTTTTATTCTGACTTACTGGATCAACATTTAGAACCAAAAAGAAACAAAGAAAAACCAACATAAATGTGATCATTTTATGTATTTTTTAGTCATTTTGTGTCTTTTTTTGGTAATTTTGTGTCTTCTTCTGTGTTATTTTTGGTCATTTTTTCTCCTCTTTTGTTTATTTTTTGGTTATTTTGTATCTTTTTTTTTTTTTAAGTAATTTTGTGTCTTTTTTGTGATTTTGTCTTTTTTAAGTCATTTTGTGTCTTTTTTAGTCCTTTGGTCCAACATAAAATGTGATGTTGAATCTTTTTTTAACTTTCTAAACACTATCATGCTCAATAAAGAATTGTAAATGTGTCAAATGTGACCAAAGGTGTCAAATCTACCATATAAGAGGGTTCCATCCAGTTCTATCATTTGATACTAAATCTATTTGAGCTTGTCTCCAGTTTTACTTGGTATATCATCATCAAACTGAAACTGGCCTCATGGAGTTTACAGCCAGAACTTTAGAGGTAAATGTACAGTAGGGCTCCACGCTGCTTTGTTTTCTAGTCTGATGGAGGCAACAAGTCTGCATTATTTGGAGCTCCAGGACACTCCACAGGGTTAAAGAACCAACAGATTGTGTTCAGCTTTCTTCAGTCCATTATGAGAACCTTTTCTTTTCCTGACACGGTGACAATAAGCAGCAGCTGAAGGAGGAGAAACACTGATGACCTGGAGCCGGCGCTGCCAGATCCCATTCAACCTTTCTATCAGTCAGCCGAGTCACGGAGACACGAAGCAGGCAGCAGAGGAATCCACTCTGGAGGAGTCCACTCTGGAGGAATCCACTCTGGAGGAATCCACTCTGGAGGAATCCACTCTGGAGGAGTCCTCCTCACTCAGATTAATGTCTACGCCAAGGAGTCCAATCCTGCAGGAACAGAGAAGTTTGTTACTTTCAGGTTGATGATCTGTTTTGGAGGCCACAGGTGATAAAAAGGTGTTAAAAAACCAGATCAAACAGTAAATCTAAAGGTCTAAAACCAGATCAAACAGTAAATCTAAAGGTCTAAAACCAGATCAAACAGTAAATCTGAAGGTCTAAAACCAGATCAAACAGTAAATCTAAAGGTCTAAAACCAGATCAAACAGTAAATCTAAAGGTCTAAAACCAGATCAAACAGTAAATCTAAAGGTCTAAAACCAGATCAACCAGTAAATCTAAAGGTCTAAAACCAGATCAAACAGTAAATCTAAAGGTCTAAAACCAGATCAAACAGTAAATCTAAAGGTCTAAAACCAGATCAAACAGTAAATCTAAAGGTCTAAAACCTTTAGATTTACTGTTTGATCTGGTTTTAGACCTTTAGATTTACTGTTTGATCTGGTTTTAGACCTTTAGATTTACTGTTTGATCTGGTTTTTAAACACCTTTTTCCAGTGTGAAGGTTTCTTTAACCCTTGACTGTAATCAGATAAACTCTGGCTCCTGAAGCTTCTGGCAGATTTACCCAATAAACCTTTGTGACAATCCAGCAGTGAGGCTCTGAGGATTATAAAGGAGATGAACTAAACTAACAGATCACCTTTAGAGGCTGAATGTGTCTTGAAGGAGACTGGAGAGGAGGAAATAAAGGCAGTCGGTGTCCGTCTCAGACTGAAATCACAATAATCAATGTGTCTCTGCTGAAGTGTCCTTGAGCAACAGCTGAAAAAACTCTTCACTTCTCTGCTACTATGACTTTTATTGAGTAAAACATACAAAGGAAGTCTTGATTTTGCTTTGTAAAGGGCTACAAAATGAAAATGAATGTAGAGAAATAAATAAAGAGCTGCCTGGTGCTGGAGAGGAAGAGGAGGATCTGCTGCAGTTAGTCAGAAAAGAATAAAGAATAAAGAAAAGAGTTTCATCAGTTTGCTCCGTGGAGGATAGTGAAGAACTGGAAACCCTGATTCTTTCAGCACCGCCTCGTTTAGAGGATAAATAAGTGAATTTCCCCAGAAAATATTATATATATATATATATATATATATATATATATATATATATATATATATATCATAACAGGCGTAATAAGCTGATTCAGCCTTTTCTCTCCAAATGTCTATTATCAATTTTATTTCTCTGTTTAGTTATTGTTTACCAATCAATATCAATGATTTTTTCTGGTTTGTTGCTTCTCTTTTAATGACTGAATGTGTCGACAGAAATAAACAGAACAGAACACAACAGAAGTATATTTTTTAACGCTAAAAAATAATTATAGTCTCTTAAATTGCAAAGTAAAATGAATGTTAGATTTGTGAAAGTAGATCATTTTGTTAAAGAATAAAGTAAATAACCAATAATAATAGTGAAAGAATATCTTTTTAACTTTAAATTGACTTTAAATGTTTGTTTAGTTTTTAAAGAAGTGTCTAAAAGAGGAAAGTGTAGCTTGGTGACTTGGTGGTGATGGTGGAACCAGTCTGGGTTGGTGGCGGTATTAATAAATGTGTTATTGTCTGAAAGAAACATCTAGTATATTATTTCATCTGTATTTGACCAGAATATGTGGTAACCAGAAGATAATCTTCCTTCAGGAGCTTCTGAAGCTCGCTTTAAAAAAAACAAAATGTTATAAAAAAAACAACTCAGCATTTTATAACGGTTACAGTTTTAGACTATTTCCTGACCCTGAGCAGTTGCTAGGCAACCAGGAGAGACCTTGGGATGTAATTGGCCAAGAAACAGCGAGAAAACATGACCTCGTAAAAAACAGTTTCACTCCAAACAAACACAGAAAAAACACAGAAAAACCACGAGGATGTTCCTCGATTCAATAAAATCCTTTTATTTGTTCCACCGGATGTTAGAGGTCGTAGCTAGTTTCCTGCCAAAATGGAGGAATCAATGTTGTTTTTCAACACTAAATATTTCACACTGCAACAACTACCTCAACAAATAAAGCACAGTACATGTTAATATGTATATTAGCTTCACATATCATACCAACTGTTCATTTTCTGATAAAAGCACCACATTTCCAAAGGGTTAAAAGAAGAACAACGTTTGGCTTTACACTCCTTCATCACCACCAAAAAGGATGTTTTAGCCTCGCTGAGAAACAGGATGTAATCTACCAACTAGCCCAGCTAGCGGCTAAGTTAACGGCTAAGCTAACGGCTAAGCTAACGGGGTTTAGAGACCCTGGTCATTGTGGTCGTCTCATTGATCTCCTTGATGGAGGACCAGATGAAGATGAACTCCACAGCTGTCCACAAGCTGCTCAGGTAATTGATCTGATTGGCTCAGAGCTTCTACAGACGCTTTGATAGACATCCGTAGCGGCCAATAAACGGCTCTGGACGATCGTAAACCACGCCTCCTCTACGGGAAGATGATTGGGTGATGAACAGCTTTAAGATGTTAAACTTTAATCCGTATATTCTGGTTTGAATGTGTTCGGCTCAAAAGTTGTTGATATTGGATGTTTTCCTGTTTCCAGTATTTATGCTAAGCTAAGCTAACCGGCTGCTAGCTGTACCTTAACATGTCTTTTTTTTTTTTTTCATCCAGCTCTTCAAAAGAGTTTTAGAGTATTTCACAAAATGTTTCAGTTGATTTATTTCACTTTTAAATTAGTTTTCAGCCCAATCTCACAGCCGCTAACAAATGAAATGTAGTCAAAAGGAGGTTGTGGCTCTTCCATGTCGACTGGAGCTGAGCTCTTATTTTGGAGGCTGAAGGCAAAAACAACAGTCCACTGAGCTTCTTTACTTTCTTTTGTCCCCACTTTCCATCCTAATTTCCTTTCACAATCACACCTTCTTGTATCATCTTTTCACAGGCGGTTGCTTTTTTATGTTGTTTTTTTTCCAGCAGCGTTGACTGTAGAGACACAAAAGATGTTTCCTTTGGGAGCTGCACAGTTTGCTTTCATATCTTCTCTGTGTCTCAATCAGATAAATGTGTTTCATTTGTGTTGCAGAAAGAAAAAGCATTTCATCAGCTGTCACATTACGCTGCCTTGAATGGGACTTTACAGGTGTTGGAAGCTGGAATTGTCAATTTTGGTCACAATGTAGTTGGAAGTTGGAGTTAAAAACTTTAGTATGTTCATAATTATTTTCATTTCTCTCGGGGCTCTTGGCTGGTGATCAGGTGGAAAGTCTCTGTGGCTGCCATCACTGTTTTTCTTCTTGAGAGCTGCATTCTGCTTGGTAGCTGCATTGGTGAGCAGATAATTAATTACAGCCTTTAAAAGACGACAAGAATAAAAGTCTCATAATACTTAGATTTGGTTTCAGCCACTGTTAGCACTAATTGAAAATTAGTGCGTATAGTGACACTAATAAGGGCTCTTGGTGCTGCTCATTATACAGTCGAATGGAAAATATGAAAATCCAGAAGAGCCAACACACATAATGTGCCAGTTCAAGTTTCTAGTTGTACAATAACAGAACTCAGACTTTATAATTGGAGGTCTTGATCAAATCACGTCCACAAATCAGGCTCGTCCTCCAGCGGCACGTACACTGAACTCACAAATCGTCTCTGATTGACTTCAGACTTAATGTTGGACTATAATGTCACATGGTAGTAGAGACGGCCATGTTGTAGCCTTTGGATACAGGAGTTCATAACCCTAGCTGGGCTAAACCTGGGGCCAAGCTGCCGGTCTGAGCAGTGAAACACACTCAGGAGCCTTCAGCCTGCATTCTTTCAAACATCCAATAGGGGTCGCTAATGCTGGTTGCAAAAGAGCTCCGGTCCTATCTATCACAATGCAAAAAAAGGCGACTTTTCACTTGATTTACTACCTCAGATAAATAAGATTATGGTTTCAATCGCTTGTTTGAAGTCTTCTTCAAGTCAATAAGGGTGTTTCCACTACCGGCCACTACCCGGAATGAAAATTTTTCGTCCCTGTAGAAGAGCAGGGTCTTTTTTTCTCCCCTGAAAAAAGCCTGGTTGCTGATTGGAAGTAGTAGTACCAACAACACGCGCCATTTGTAAAAGCCGGCGAAGCAGTGTTGGCAACTTAGCAACTTTGTTGCTAAATTTAGTGACTTTTCAGACCCCCTTAGAGACTATTTTTCAAGACAGCAACTGGAGACAAATCCAGCGACTTTTTCTGGTGTTATTGGAGACTTTTGGAGACTCGTTCTTACTCTTCTTAACGAACTGCGGGGGCCAGAGGCTCTTCTTAAGGAGCCGCGGGGGCCGGAGGCTCTTCTTAAGGAGCCGCGGGGCCTGGAGGCTCTTCTTAAGGAGCCGCGGGGGCCTGGAGGCTCTTCTTAAGGAGCCGCGGGGGCCGGAGGCTCTTCTTAAGGAGCCGCGGGGCCTGGAGGCTCTTCTTAAGGAGCCGCGGGGGCCTGGAGGCTCTTCTTAAGGAGCCGCGGGGGCCGGAGGCTCTTCTTAAGGAGCCGCGGGGGCCGGAGGCTCTTCTGAACAAGCTGCGGGGGCCAGAGGCTCTTCTTGAGGAGCCGCGGGGCCCGGAGGCTGTTCTTAAGGAGCCGCGGGGGCCGGAGGCTCTTCTTAATGAGCCGCGGGGGCCGGAGGCTCTTCTTAATGAGCCACGGGGGCTGGAGGCTCTTCTTAAGGAGCCACGGGGGCTGGAGGCTCTTCTTAAGGAGGCGTGGGGGCCGAAGGCTCTTCTTAAGGAGCCGTGGGGGCCGAAGGCTCTTCTTAACGAGCCGTGGGGGCCGAAGGCTCTTCTTAACGAGCCGCAGGGACCGACAGCTTGTGAAATTAATGTTATACATTCATCAGGCTGTCATAATATTGAAGAAATAGATTTTTTTGTCTTTTACAATTGTGAGAGACTGAAGACGATAGTTGAATTCAAGTAGAAATACCTGAAACTTTGTGTATAAAGAACTAACAAGAGAGAATTATTGTTGATTACAGATTCAACAGATTTGTTACAGTGAGTGGGTCTCAGACTTTTAGCTCGCTGGGATTCTTCCACATGATGTCATGACGAGGCTGAAGGGTGTAACGGCAGAATCAAAGGTGGAGATCAGTTTTTAGCTTAGTTTATTATTAGAGATCAGGCCAAACAGCTTCTCACTTCCAAATAGAACCAAGAATGTAAATGCAAAGATTGAGTTACTGAAAACAAGCAAGCAGCAGGACACGGGCTTTCATAAAATAAACCTTTCCTTGGAATTTATTAATGTTTCTGCTGTGATTCCATCTAATAAATGGTAGATTGAGTTCAGCGGGGAAGGAGAAAAGAGTCAAACTTGATTATAATGTTTCTCTAACAAAGTGAGTTCGTCTTCACAGAGACAAAAAGAATCCTGATGCTGTTTTATTCTCCTCCACCTTTCACAAGGAAGCAATGCACTCTTTTATTTTACAACTCTACTTGGTGCTTACTTTGCAATTAAAATCTGACATAATAAAACTCCTGATCGGCTTGTAAAAGCTGAGTTCATTCCAGTCTTTAGTGTCCCACTTGGGAAATTCAGCTCGCAGCACAATAAAAGAGACGCATCCATTAGTAAAAGAGAATAAAAAGTTATTACTTATATAAGCTAATGGCCATAAAAGCAAATGAAAACAGGTAAAATGAACAATAAATATATTTTAAAAACAATAGGACAATCTTGCTTGTAACTACAGAGGGTGCACATTAATAGCTGGAGAATAAATGAAGTCATTTTATAGCAGATAAAGGATGTTTGTGGGGAGTTTCTCCTCAAACCTGCAGGAACAAACTGTTCATCTGGAGACTCACTTCACTTTACTGCTCACAAACTTTATATCACAATAATATCTCATCTATAGTAATCCTCGGGACAGGATGAGAATTATTGCAATGGGGAAAACTGCATCAAAATGTTTTTTGTTTTTTTAATTAATATTTTTTATTGGAAATCAGCATTCATAAACATCAATACAAGGCATATAAATTATTCCACAGCTGTTATTAAACGGTACATTAGAACGAAGAACCACAAAAAAGAGAAAAAACAGAAAGAGAAATAAAAACAATACAATAAAATACATATTATTATAATAATATAAAGGGAGGCAAGAGAGCAGAGAAACAGAAACATGAACAATTATACTAACGACAACAATACATAAATAAACACAGGAGGCTCATTAAAAACCTTGATAAAATAAATAAAATGGATCAGTTTCTCTTATTTTACATTTGGCTGCTGAGCCTCTAAAGGAATATTTAATGTTTTCCAAAGACAGAAAACACATTAAATCAGTCATCCATGACGAATGAATCAACATGTTTATCATCGATAACAGGAAGCAGAAAAAGGGCAAAAATATAAAAAGTAATGAAATGTGGGACAGAGCTGCAGACAGGAGCTGAAGGAGCGTCAGGACTATTTATTATATTATTATTATATTTATTATATTTCAATGTGTGATTTAATGTTTGAGACCGAACCCTTGCCTTGTAGTTTAGGTTTACTCTTACTGTTTTCATATAGCTTCGCAAGACTATATATATATATATATATATATATATATATATATATATATATATATATATATATACTTGTGGGTTCAGAGAAGACAACTCAAAACCAAAATATGAAGTAAACAAGAATATTAGAATATACGAGGGCTGGGTGATCAATATAAAAGATATATTGTAAAATAGATATTTAAATGTGATATGGAATTAAACCATATCACATATCGGTTTGGTTTAATTGTTTTTCTTTCTTTCTATATAAATGCTGCCCTTACTAGGGTTTGTCTTATTTAGATCTTTTGTAATGTTCCTTATTCTTTTCTCATATAAATATATTTATTTCACAAAAACATTGGCTATTTTATTTCATAGGCTATTTTTATTTACGATATTTTTATCTAAATGTCACTTTATGGAGCCTGTTGAACACTTCTTTCATAAGGCCACATTTTCTTTTTCTTTGTTTTTTTTTTTTGTTTTTTTTTACAATTGTACAAATGTCAGTGTGATTAAATGAGGTTTTCTTATTTTTGTAACAGAAACAAGAAGTTTGCTTCTTGTTTCTGTTACAATTTCTGTTTACAGACATGCTGTCTGTTAATTATAAGACAGAAAGAGTTAATGACACTAAAACAACATCACATGATCACCTCATCAACACACTCACACACACACACACACACTCACACACACACACACACTCACACGCACACACACACACACACACACACACACACACACACACTCTCAGCTGGAGGTGTGATAGCTGGAGATGTTTTCATGGTGTTTCATGCGTTAGCATCGTCTCTGAGATATTAGCGTCTGAGCTAACACACAGCAGGAACTCAGCAACACTAATGATTTTTGCAAATGCGAGTAGCAGAATCATTAAATATTGTGACAAACTGTGTTTGTTGTGTTTAATGCATCAGCTATGATCTTATTGTTGTGTTCTTTATGAATCAGAGTGTTTTTAGGATGATGGAGATAACAGGATCAGATGATTAGTAATTAATGAGAAGTAATAAATAAATATAGAGTTAATGACGTGAGGCTGATGGTTCATTTATAACATGTAACAACGAATGGAAGCTTCCTGTATAGACGAGATGTTTTAGTGACTGAGACCTTAAAACATCTCTCAGCTAATTCATCACGGGACAAGTTGTCTCATTTTGCATAGAAATGAATGGACCCAAATGTTTTTGCAGCCAGACTTAGCGCCCCCTGCTGCACTTCTGGGTTTCCTCCCTGCTCAGACCCGGAGGTTACCGCCTTTCTAAACCAAATAGTCAGGCGGATTAGCTAAATAAAGGGGACATGTGGACAAAATCACCAAATTTTTTCCACGTGCTCTCTATCACCATAGGTTTCAATTTTTGGGAGGAGCCACTTCATCAAGACGGCCAATCCGAGGTGGCACCCATATAAAGTCTATGAGAACCAATACATCTTCCAAGCCATTCAGAAGGTCAATCTTGGTGTAAAAATCTACATTTTCTGGGTCAAAAAATAATTTAAAGCTGTTGAGAATATCACTAGATGATTATTTGATCAAATAGAAATGTTAATTTTCACCCAGACTGGTAGGCAACTCGCTTCAAGTGCTGCAGCAGAGAATCCTGAGATGAAAATGTTTGGAATCTAATAATTATGTAAATACATGGCCAAAATGAACATATCTATTTGATCATCTAGTGATATTCTCAGTAGCTTTAAATTATTCTTTGACGCAGAAAATGTATATTTTGACACTAAGATTGACCTTCTAAGTGGCTTAGAAGATATACTGGTTCTCATAGACTTTATATGGCTGCCATCTCCGATCCACAATCTTGATGAAGTGGCTCCTACCAAAAATTGAAACCTATAGTGATAGAGAGCATGTGGAAAAAATTTGGTGCTTTTGTCCGACGTGTCCCCTTTATTCCCAAATCTGGTCCTAAGCCGCCGGACTAAAAGGTTGTCTGACTGTGTCAGACCTGATACCTCCTCACGCCTTCTACAAACAGTCCTCACCTTAAAACTCTCTCAGGTTATTACCACTCTGGTGTTTTGTTGTTGACAGTCTGTTTACGGAGGGAGGAGGTCAACACATACAGGAGGCTGTTCCTGTCACAAAGTCAACATTCACTTATTTAATGTACCAACACTGTAAAAAATGTCTGTAGATTTTAGGGTGAAAACTGTTAAACTATGACAGTAAAAGACGTAAAATGATAAATGAGTTAATTCAGTTTCAGTAACAATGAAACACTGTAAATGTTTACATCAGACAAAACAGGATTTTTTACTTAAAAAAACAAAAAAATTACTCCACTGTAAAATACTGTAATATATATACAAGCCATCATTGTAATATTTGCATTTATTTTTTGTAAAAATACTTTTCTCAGTGTTAAATGTACTAAACACCATATCTCTAACAGAAATATACTGTAACATTTAATGGTAAAATCTTTAATTTATGCAGCATTTATAAAGTATTTTCTGGTCAATTATATGGCAGAACAGCGTTTCTTTTGATGGAAAAACTTTTTATTTATACAGTAAAATATGGAATAAAATGACAATCTTAAACATGAAATCAACAGTGTTAATATCATTTTACCGTAATATTTTAAAAAGTTGCACCGTATTTATTACGGTAAAGTTCTGCTGGTTTTTACCATAAAAACAACAGTTTTGTTTTTTTACAGTGTACATAACTATCTTACTAACTATGCATCACGTATATATAAATATTTGAACCCAAACTTTGATCTTTTCCTCAACAAGAAGTTCTGTTTCACAACGTCAACCAAACATTTAAAACTGAGTATTTCACAGTTTTGATGTAAAGGTTGTTTATGTCACTAAAACAACATATTCTGTTATTTCAGTCTGCTGATGTGTTTCTGTGCAGTAAATAATAAGTAACATTTGAAGCAGAATTCAACTTTAAACATGTTCTGTTTTCTCTCGGTGTGTTGTTGATTTTATACGCTGTTAGAAATGATATTTCCTTCGGCTGTACTTTTTATGGTGAAATGACATATTTAATCTAACTCCACTAAATGATCCTGGTAGAAAAACAGAAAAACAACCCAAAACAGTAATGATGGAAATAAGACATGAAGGCAACTGAACCAAAGAAGAAATGATTTCCATGTGAGGCGATGAGAACATTTACCCACCATTGTGTCAGAATGAAGACAATTAGAGAGCATCGACTGCTAACACAAGAAAACATATTTCTGTCCTCTTTATAAGTGTTTCCAATCATTATGCTAAATAATGTCGGTGTGGTCTTTGAGGGAAGTAATAACATCATATGACTCTGTGGGAAGGAAAGCAGGAAAGCACATGAGCTGAGGAATTCAGTCAGAAGGAGAACAAAGACTGCTGGACGGACTGACTGAGAGCCAAAACACAGAAACTCAGAAACACAGAAACTCAGAAACACAGATTCTTTATACGATTCTTTCTCCTTTAGAGGCTTAAAACATTTAAAACAGAACTGGTTCAAACAGTTTCCTGGTGGAGCGGAACAATGGGGATCACATGAGATCATTTCATTAGATTCTACTATAAAACAGCTGATGTTCAACACTGTAGAGGCCACACACACACACACACACACACACACACACACACACACACACACACACACCCCATCAGCCTTATTGATCCTCTGCTGGACGTCCAGCGGAGCCTGAACTCATTCTGATGGTTCATGTCCAGTACCAAGGTTATAACAGTAGCTACAGGCTCGCTGTGCTGGTTAACCCTCTGGAGTTATTCTCATTCTGTCTGTATAAACCACTCCTCACCTTTATGACCTGATCATTTTTTCATTATGACTTACTGGATCAACATTTTGAACACAAAAAATACACCAAAAACACAGAAAAAATGACAAAAAACACACATAAAAACACAGAAAAAAGACATAAATACACAAAAATAACATGAAAAACACACAAAACACTTTTTTTTCCACAAAAAAGACAAAACACACTGAGAACACATACATTTAAAAAAAAAAAAACACACACACAAAAAAGTTACAAAAAACACACACAAAAACAAAAAGCACATGTAAAAACACATAGAAAACCTACAAAAAATGACAAAAAAACCCACAAAAAATACAAAAATCTTAAAAAAGCATTAAACATAAAAGATTACATTAAAATGCTGAATACACACTGCAACATCTGAAAAATATCTGGAAAAAGAGTAAAATCATGTTCCACTTGGTGGTGATTTTAACCTTTGCTGAAACAGAGTTTTCGCTCTAAATGTGACATGAAACTTTAGAGTTGAGCTGCAGCAGGAAACATGCTGCTGAAGGTTTCTACCTCAGGAAGAAGTCAAAGAGCTTTAATGGACTCTGGAGGGTTAATAACATTTACACATTGAAATACTGAACAAATTGGACAAATATACGTCAGTACTCTGAAATACTATAATAATAATATGAGTAAAACCTGTACAGCTTTAAAACTGATTCAACACATATTAGAGGTTTGTGTGTTGAGAGAAATATTAATTCATTTTGGATAAAAAAACGTTTGGATGAAACTCATTTTGAATCATTTGAGTCCGTTGAACCTGAACAGGACCACTTCTCTGGCTCTCCATGAACAGGTCTGGTTGTTATGGCAACATGAACAGGAAAACCCAATGTGTCAATGAAGCTTCATGAACCCTTTTCTTTATTTTCTGATCCACTAGGTGGCGCTCTTGATTAAAGAAAGAGGCTCAAACGGTAACGGTGATATAAACATCCTTCTGCTCCATCTTCCTTCCTTTGTGTCTGTTGTTCTAGCAGGTGGCGCCTCAGATCATCATCATCATATTTAAGGTGTTTTTCTTTTTTCTCACCAGAGACTGGAGGTGTTGCTCACAGCCTTGCCTGCTGCTGGCTCAGTGAAACGGGCTGATTGATCGATGAACGAACGTATCGGCTGATGACCAAACAGCTGTCAATCACTCCCTTCAGTATATGAACCCATCAGCAACTGGACCAACCCCAGAGAGAACCGTAGGAAACTCCAAGAGCAACGTAGAATAGAAATGAATTGTTCCTTTGAGATAACAGATACTACGGATAAGAAGAAGACGTTCTGTATCAGGCTCCGTTTCCATGGTGACGGTCTAACACAAGACTAAAGTGGCGTCTCGTCTTCTCTTTTTATTATGGTTTATTGAGTGTTTCCAGGAGGAAATCTGCTGATACGGTGATCTAAAGTGTGTGAATGTGATTGTATGCAGCCAGGCGGCATCACTTAAAGCCATAAGAGCATCTTTGGACATGTGGAAGTTTTCATCAGCTACTCCTTCCACAAAGTTCTCCACCATCACTAGATCTCCCAGGTCTCCTCCAAAGCCGTCTGGCTCCTCCCACCAATCGCTGCATCCAGAATGTGATGGAGGTAATTCCAGATCCTTCTCTGTTCACTAATACTATTCATCCAGAATGTGATGGAGGTAATTACTGATGGCTGCTTTCACATTTCTGCGTTTTTAAGCCCCAAAAACGCCCCAAAAACAAAAGGCACTTCCCATAAAATATGTTGTCGTTTTTACCCGCTAGCGTCCTGGTGTAAACGGGGCCTTAGTCTCCATGGAGAAAGTCCATGTTGTAGTGTGTTGTTACATATATCACACACACACACACACACACACACACACACACAGACTTGTTGCTGTGTTCTCAGCTGCCTGTAACAAGCTCCGGCATCACGGCACCGTTAATTTATGAGCTCCTGCTCCAGTTAGTGTGTTCTAATGGAGGAGAGACTAATGAGCTGCTGCTGTATCACACTACCTCCAGCTGCACACAACACATACCTGTGTGTGTGTGTGTGTGTGTGTGTGTGTGTGTGTGTTATGAAGCCCTCCCCCTCCTGGCTGTCAGCCTGTTTCTCTTATTGATAACCTGTTATTGATAATGGAGGCCCAGTGTGCAGGTGCACCAGGACTCTGATCAGGTTTTGTGGATCTGATCCAGTGTTTCTCCTCATGCTGGAGCAGGAGTTTCCTCAGAGCTCCATGTGAACCATGATGGATGTTTACTGAGCAGCCAGTCCTCCAAACACGAGCAGCAGCTTCACATTACAGCTGCAGCATCTTTAAATGCTTATTATCTATTTAAACCTCCAATAAAGAATAGTTGTATTTTATTGGATCAAAGACTGTGACTGTGATGGAAAGATGGAAGAGTTAGCTGTTGAAAACAGTTTAACATTAAGTAACTAACCCTGATCATCTCCTGAGACCTGGAGAAGTCTGGACTAACATTCATCAGAGGGAGGTGAAGCTCCTCTCAGTCAGCTGGAGGTCTGGATGGACTTCTGTTGGTTGATGTTGATGTGTTGGTGGCTCTATGAGCAGCTGGTTGGCTGTCTGCCCCCTAGTGGCCACAGCAGATCAATGCTGTTCACATTTATTTATTGATTTATTGGATCTCCATTAGCACCAGCACGTTAGCATAGCTATTCTTCCTGGAGTCCAAACATTAAGTCAAACTGTCCATTAAGATCATCAACAAAACAACAACAACAACAACAACAACAACCGTCAATACAGTCACAACACACATAGAATCATAGACGCTGACAAACATGAACCACAAGACATGACGCAACATTTGTACAGTAAAATTAAGAGTCAATACACAACAAACAAACAGATACCAAAAAATAAATAAAAGATAAATAAAGGAAGAGAAAAAGCATCTCACAGGAAGATTGTTCATAGGAACATGCTTGTGGACCCAGACAGTTTATCTACTGCAGCTGCAACATTAAGAGAAGCTGTTTTAGTAATAATGTAAACCTCTCTTTGGAATCTATTAATATTATATAATAATGTAGCCGTGAACCAGACAAACCTGCCTCATGTTTTATTTGCTCGTGTTCTGGTCCTGAAACCTGTCGACAGACAGACTGGATCTGTCTTCTGTTGCTCTGAGCTCTTTGGAGGCTGGTTTCTGACTGGTTGACTGTTTCATTCTGCATGAAGCTGCTGAGGACACACGACTGGATCACAGATCAGCTTTCTACACATCTGGCTTCAAATGGTTAAATGTGACTGTTGACAGGATTAAAAAAATAAGAAAAACAATAATTAAATCAAGTAATTAAATCAAGTGAGGAACCATTTAGTGTTCATATCACAGAAATATGCCAAGGGTTTAGGGTTAGAGTTAATATAATATAATAATAATATTAATAATAATAATGTAATAACACAGTAAAAATCAATAGAAACATGTGAAGAAGTCTGTAGATGTTACAAACACTTTGGAGGAAACTAAACTATTAAAGAGGAATATCAGTTAATCACCTTGATCCCTGTGGAATTATTCACAAGTTACTAACAGGTTATTTTTAATGTTTGTGACTTATATATTACAATAATATACTGCAGACTGTATAAATAATGAATGACATCATTCTTCACTGTACAAACATGAAATATCCTGATACACTGCTGACATCTTGTTGTTATAGTTATAGTATATCTTCCCTTGTATTTATAATATTTCCTTGTTTTTGTATTTTATATTGTATTTTATTGTCTCTTGAATTCTCTAATTTTGCACATTATGACAAACTATCTCCTCTAGAATGAGCTGAATCAATCTGTAAAACTAATTCACCAAAGACTAAACGGTGTGAAACTGGTTTCAGACATAAATCTCAACCAGTCTGAATGCTTTGGATTCAAACAAGCTGAAACAATGTTTTAATATCATATCCTGTCTATCTATCCTGAGAAAAGATTGTTTTTCTAACCAAATATGAACTGGCAATGCCTTTAAAGCATTACATTGATTTAATATTGGAAGTATATTTCCACAGCCTTATACTCTACTTCTCCTCATTTCAGGAAACAAAATGGTTTTTCCCTCCTGTATAATACTGAGCTACTTCAGATTATCAGAATATCTGTTTCACATTATTAGTTCCTTCCTTAGTAAAGTATTGTTATTCTCATATACTCTCATATATTTAGACTAATATCCAGTCTTTGGATCATAAATATATCCTCCCTGCCCTTTTGTACCGTGACATCCTGCTGTCCTTCCACCTCGTGTCTCATTATTATATTATGTTTCAGCTCTCTGCCAATGCAAACTCTTCAGCAGTTATTGGTGGCTGAAGCCATTCTGATCATCATAATATCATGTTCCCAGAGGGAAAACAGAGAGAACCTGATCTTTCATTTATGGTCTCTTTGTTTTATTATCACGGCTCCATTCACTCTGAGAGGTGCTGACTGTTAAAACACAGTGTGTCCTGACAGGGATCAGGGTTAGAGGATATAACTGAGTCAGAGAAGCTCTAATCTCTAACTCTGCTGTTAGAAGTACGTAAGGTTTAACTGCACTAACAGATATAACTGCTAGTGACGCCCCAATGAAGCTTCATGAACCATGTTCTTTATTCTCTGAGTCCACTAGATGGAGCTCTCTGTCCAACAAAGGGCTGAAATCACTCTCTTTTTCCTTAAACCAAGAGCGCCATCTAGTGGACTCAGAAAATAAAGGAAATGATTCATGAAGCTTCATTGGCCCATCACTAATAACACCGTTTTTGGTGAAACTGGGTCATGATTTATATAATTAAATTATTTGTATTTTTTCCCTCTGATGTTTCCTGACTGCTCCGCCTTGTTCTAACAGATTTAAACATTTCCTGATAGACTTGTTGCAAAAGTCAAACTACTAATTGTTGCTAACTGTTAGTGATGTGCCAATGAAGCTTCATGAGCCATTTTCTTTATTTTCTGAGTCCACTAGATGGCGCTCTTGGTTTAAAGAAAAAGGCTCAAGCTATGGTAACTATGGTAACTGAGTGATTTCAGCTCTTTGTTGAACAGAGAGCTCCATCTAGTGACTCAGAGAATAAAGAAAAGGTTCATGAAGCTTCATTGGGACATCACTACTCACTGTAGCTGCCGTCAGCTGCTGCAGGAGTGTTGGTGTTTACACCACTAGCACAGCAGCTTTGGACCGCTGGGCAGCGAAGGCTTTAAGGCCGAGGTGGGAGGGAGAGTCTTGTTGGTGCTTAAAGTTGTATTTGCTGCAGGATGTTAATAGTCCATTCTCCATTTTAGATCTCACAACTTTATCCTCCAGTGTTGTCAGCTCACATGGTTGGTGGCTGTGCAGAGCCACAGCATCCTGTCAGCTGCAGCAACCTGCTCAAGGACAACGACAGAGTCAACATGTGATTTTGGAGCAACGGGACGCTCTGTCAACCTACCAGGACCCCAAAGTCTCAACTCAGTGTGTTGTTGACCCCGTGGTCACATCCTGGTTCAGACTGGTCGTTGTCTCTATTTTACACTGAATACCTCTACAGTCACATGTGAAACTACCTTTCTCCTCACCTCCCCCATCCCAGCAGCCTTTAGGGGCCCCTCCCCTGGATCAAGACTCCAGTGGCCCCCCATCCCAGCAGCCTTTAGGGGCCCCTCCCCTGGATCAAGACTCCAGTGGCCCCCCATCCCAGCAGCCTTTAGGGGCCCCTCCCCTGGATCATGACTCCAGTGACCCCCATCCCAGCAGCCTTTAGGGGCCCCTCCCCTGGATCAAGACTCCAGTGGCCCCCCATCCCAGCAGCCTTTAGGGGCCCCTCCCCTGGATCATGACTCCAGTGGCCCCCCATCCCAGCAGCCTTTAGGGGCCCCTCCCCTGGATCATGACTCCAGTGACCCCCATCCCAGCAGCCTTTAGGGGCCCCTCCCCTGGATCAAGACTCCAGTGGCCCCCCATCCCAGCAGCCTTTAGGGGCCCCTCCCCTGGATCATGACTCCAGTGACCCCCATCCCAGCAGCCTTTAGGGGCCCCTCCCCCTGATCATGGCTCCAGTGGCCCCCATCCCAGCAGCCTTTAGGGGCCCCTCCCCCTGATCATGGCTCCAGTGGCCCCCCATCCCAGCAGCCTTTAGGGGCCCCTCCCCTGGATCATGACTCCAGTGACCCCCATCCCAGCAGCCTTTAGGGGCCCCTCCCCCTGATCATGGCTCCAGTGGCCCCCCATCCCAGCAGCCTTTAGGGGCCCCTCCCCTGGATCATGACTCCAGTGACCCCCATCCCAGCAGCCTTTAGGGGCCCCTCCCCCTGATCATGGCTCCAGTGGCCCCCCATCCCAGCAGCCTTTAGGGGCCCCTCCCCTGGATCATGACTCCAGTGGCCCCCCATCCCTGAAGCTAGCAAGGCAATCTAAGCCTGCACAGGAAACCAGCCCGCCTGTTATTGCTGGCAGCCAATGGAGCGGCCGTGTTTTAATATTTATCCACCAAAGCCCTGGTACCACATAAAGGGGGGTGTAGAGGGGCAACACGGGGCCTTACGGTGTAGAGGGGCAACACGGGGCCTTACGGTGTAGAGGGGAAACACGGGGCCGTACGGTGTAGAGGGGCAACACGGGGCCGTACGGTGTAGAGGGGCAACACGGGGCCTTACGGTGTAGAGGGGCCACACGGGGCCGGACCCTCCGTTACACAACCACTAACGTCTTCAGCAGGAAGGAAAGAGGAAAGTCAAGAGT
Organism: Centropristis striata; assembly: GCF_030273125.1. Lineage (NCBI taxonomy): Eukaryota > Metazoa > Chordata > Actinopteri > Perciformes > Serranidae > Centropristis > Centropristis striata. The sequence continues at coordinate 354,329 of NC_081535.1, forward strand.
TGAGCAGAGAGGAAACAGAGACGGAGCTGAACATCGCTGAAGGAGGAGGGAATGTTTAAATGTTTCCTGTTCATGGGGATGAAAAGAACCATGTTCTGTTCTGGATTTAGAGAAATGTGTTGCTCTCCCTCCTCACACAGCTTTTATTAATAATGATAAAAGCAAGCAGTGGAAGTGAAGCCAGTGTGGAGGTGCATTCTGTCTAATGGCCAGCAGGGGGCGACTCTGCTGGTTGCAAAAAGAAGTCAGTCTATATGAAAGTGAAGAGGAAAGTAACCCGACTTCTCTTGACTGCTCTGGTCTCAACCGTTAGTTCCACGTCTTCTTCAATACAGCATCATGTTTATTCTGTAATCCAACGGTTCTCAAGTGGGGGTCCGCGTCCCCCTGGGGGTACGTGAAGGTACTCCAGGGGGTCCGTGAGATTTTAAAATATACATTTAAAATGTAGCATCCATGCAAAAATCCTTTAAAAATAATTTTTTAATAAATATTTTAGGAAAATATAAGTATAAGTTCATAAAATGTATATCCAGTAGCCCATTCAGAATGATAGCCCCCCATACTAGGATGGTTGAAGCGTAGCAGTTATTGTTTTAATGGTTATATGCTCACTGTTTTTACTACATTAGTTTGAAACACTACATTTTAGTGATGAGAAATATTTGCAATAAATTTAGTCATGGATTATTAACATTTACAATGTTTGAAATAGGTTTTTTTTCAAATGTTTGTTTTGTATGTATTTATCAGTTCGATAGTTTAATAATCAGACAGCTCTGTTTTTAACTCTATTTTTTTCCAACCAAAGATGCTTTGCCCTGGTTAGGGGGAACTTGGCTGAAAACATATTTCACAGGGGGAACATCACTGAAAAAGGTGGAGAACTGTAAAATCTGATCCTATTTAGATCATTCACAGCATGTTCTCAGTTCATCCAAGTTCAGTGTAACATTTTAGTGGCTTAAAAACATCTAGTTGAGTAGCGTAGACTCATTCTGTCTTCTGATCACACCAGAGTTCATGTCCAGTGTTCAGTAGTTTTGTCTGGAAGGTGTTTTTAAGCCTGTTATCTTTCCCAACCTTCAGAAAGAGCTTTTGGTGTCTAAATGTTGTGACGTGATGATTGGGATGTTTGAAGCAGCAGGTTGGTGTCTCTGCTCTGATCACATGTTACATGTTAGAAACAACTCGTCACATTTCTTAGGAAAACATTCCTGTTGGGCTGCAGAAGTTTTCATAGGAAACCAGACGAAGCGTTTGATGAAAACACATCCAGCATGTGAGAACATCCTGATATCTGTCAGACTGAGAAGAAAAACGGTTTCTCTTGGAAATAACTCTCTCTGTTTATTTGGGGGATTTTACAGCATCCAGTTGTCATCTGACACACAGCATAACTCATGTGTTTCTGTGTTACTCCCTCTTGTGAGCTTTTCATATAATCACATTTCAACAGACGGCCAGCAGCAGCACCAGTCCCCGAGGAGGATCAGGATCAGGATCAGGATCCAGCTCTGAGCTCATGGAAACTTTATCTGATGTTGGAATCAAACCTGTGAGTTCTGGGCTGATAGAAGAATAAAGTCAGAGTAGAATAAAGCTTAATTAATGAATCCTGGCCCTGATCTGTGGTGCATCCTTAGCGGCTCCCAGGCTGAAACTGGCTGCTGGACTCTGTCCATCACTGGACCAGCAGAGTCCAGAACCAGAGTTAATCCTCCTGGACTAACAAACTGGCTCTTATCTCTCCTCTGAGGAATCAACTTGTCAGATCTTGCAGATAGTGCTTGTGCAATGAAACGGTACAGTGCTCAATGTTTAAACACATGAAGCCATTAGCGTGTCCTGCTGGGCCCCTGAGGGTCCCTGAGGGTCCCTGGGTCCTATAAACCTGCTTCCAGCCGGCGGAGGGATCAGCATAAAGACATGGATCCTGTCACCAGCTAATATGTCAGCTGTGGCTTTTAATCCTGCTGCTAACAGGAGGAGAAACACTCAGACAGTCAGGTGAGGGAGGCGGTTCAGAGCGAGGCCAGCCAGCCAGAAACCCCCCCCCCCCCCCCCCCCCCTCAAGGACCAGCCAGCCAGAAACCCCCCCCTCAAGGACCAGCCCCCTCAAGGACTCGCTATGGCCTGACGCAGGGAACCTATGAAGCTTTATGTGTTCTCACCCCCTCCAGGACTCACTATGGCCTGACGCAGGGAACCTATGAAGCTTTATGTGTTCTCAGTGCTGCTGTTACATTCGTCTTCCTCAGAGGGGGCGAAGGTGTTCGGAGAGCCGGAGCCTGATCCTCATAAACCCTCCGCTGGTTAAACAGGCTTCAGGACGGCTCGGCCAATCAGACGCAGCGAGCTGCACTGGAGAACACGTCTGGAGGTTTCAGGGTGAAAAACTGCTAAACAGTGACAGTAAAAGACGTAAAATGATAAATGAGTTAATTCAGTTTCAGTAACAATGAAACACTGTAAATATTTATATCAGACAAAACAGGATTTTTTTTTTACAGTTTTTCTATTTTTTAAAACACATTTACTCCACTGTAAAATACTCTGGCACCGTGTTTTTATCAAAAATATACTGTAATATATATACAAGCATCATTTTTGCATTTATTTTTTGTAAAAATACTTTTTCTCACTGTTAAATGTACTAAACACCATATCTCTAACAGAAATATACTGTGATATTTAATGGGAAAATCTTTAATTTATGCAGCATTTATAAAGTATTTTCTGGTCAATTATGTGTCTTTTTTTGTGGTAATTTTATGTAATTTTTTGGTAATTTTGTGTCTTTTCTTAGTAATTTTGTGTCTTTTTTGGGTAATTTTGTGTCTTTTTTTAGTAATTTTGTGTCTTTTTTAAAGTAATTTAGTTTTTTCTTTTTTTAGATGGCAGAACAGCGTTTCTTTTGATGGAAAAACTTTGTATTTTTTACTGTAAAAAATGGAATAAAATGGCAATCCTAAAGGTGAAATCAACAGTGCTAATATCATTTTACCGTAATATTAGAAAAAGTTGCACCGTATTTATTACACTAAAGTTCTGTCAACCACAGCTGCTGGTTTTTACCATAAAAACATGTTTTAATTTGTTTTCCAGTGTGTTTCTGGGGTCCTGGAGGGTCTCAGGGAGGATCAGGTGTCAGTCTGTCAGTAATACTCTGGTCTATAAGAAGCCAGATGTTGATTAGCAGGGTTAGCAGCAGCTAATGTGGAGCTAACGGCGGTGTGGAGCGTTTAGTATGATGTTATTACAGGTTGGTCATTCTCTGAGGAGCGTGCAGCTTGAAGAGGAGGATAAAAGTATCAGCAGCCACCAGGCTGATAATCAATAATCAAACCTGATCACACTGAGACACTTGTTGTTTGTTCTGAGATGGTTAACATGCTGCTAGTTTTGCTGCCGGTTCATCTGTGTGTGAAGCAGAACTCTGACTTCTTTTATCTGAGTAATTCTGTTAGAGAGCAGAGAGATAAAGAGACGAACTGAGAGATTACAACCTGGTAAATACAAAATGTTCTAATCTAGATTATTTATCTCTGTATACCTATCACACCTTCCAGATCAACAGTATAAATACTGCTTAAAGTAAATTTACTGAAGAAGATGAGGAAAGAGAAGCAGAAGAGGACATTTAATGTCTCCAAGCATGAGACATAGAGCTGAAAAATGCATTTAATGTTCAAACTAATAAACTTTTTTTTTTAAAGTATACACTCTGAATTCTGAAGTTAAAGTATTCTTTTTCTTTAGGTTTTTCACAGCGTCCCAACTTTTTGCAACCAGGGCTGTAAAATCAGCAAAACCTCAAACATCTACAGTCGTAAAATGAAATATTAATTAATTAGACAGTAAAACACTGACAAGGCCCAATTAAATACTTTTACCTCAAGTACATTTTGTTTGTACTTTTACTTCAGTGAGGTTGGAGGACTTTTACTAGTCGTGGTGGTGTTTTTACTCATGTAAAGGATCTTTGTTATTAATGACATCACCAAAGGTTGAGAGCAGCTCGATTATATTTATTGAAGTTTAAGTTCTTATCAAAGCTGACGGAGCTGAAAGTCCCTCATCACTCTCAAGTCTTTCAGGTCGTTAAGTCTCAA